>NW_028122938.1:0-177271 GCF_965194805.1 Balaenoptera borealis
AATATTCCTTTACGTGCTAAGGGGTATCTAGAGAGTGGGATAGGTTTAATAACTACCCTAACCCTAACGCATACCCTAACCCTAACCCCTACCCTAACCCTAACACGTACCCTAATCCTAACCCGTACCCTAAACCGAGCCCTAACCCTAACACTAACCCTAACCCTAACCCTAACCCATACCCTACGCCGTACCCGAACCCCTCCCCGAACCCATTCCCCAAGCCGTACCCTAAACCTAACCCTAAGCCTAACCCTAACCCTAGGCTACCCTTGACTGCTTCTGCCTCCAATAGATTTCCTAAGCACTAGTGTTTTAAGGAACAGCTTAAAAAGAGAATCCTAATGTGATTTCTTTATAATGGGTGTGTTCCTTATCTTATCCTAGTGTCTAAACTCTTCTCCATGGCTGCACCCCCAAATAATATTTCCTTACGTGCTAAGGGGTATCTAGAGAGTGGGATAGGTTTAATAACTACCCTAACCCTAATGCGTACTCTAACCCTAACCCCTAACCTAACACTAACACGTACCCTAATCCTAACCCGTACCCTAAACCGAGCCCTAACCCTAACACTAACCCTAACCCTAACCCTAACCCATACCCTACGCCGTACCTGAACCCCTCCCCAAACCCGTACCCTAAGCCGTACCCTAAGCCTAACCCTAAGCCTAACACTAACCCTAGGCTACCCTTGACTGCTTCTGCCTCCAATAGATTTCCTAAGCACTAGTGTTTTAAGCAACAGCTTAAAAAGAGAATCCTAATGTGATTTCTTTATAATGGGTGTGTTCCTTATCTTATCCTAGTGTCTAAATTCTTCTCCATGGCTGGAACCCCAAATAATATTCCTTTACGTGCTAAGGGGTATCTAGAGAGTGGGATAGGTTTACTAACTACCCTAACCCTAACGCGTACCCTAACCCTAACCCCTACCCTAAACCTAACACGTACCCTAATCCTAACCGTACCCTAAACCGAGCCCTAACCCTAACACTAACCCTAACCCTAACCCTAACCCATACCCTACGCCGTACCCGCACCCCTCCCCTACCCGTAACCTAAGCCGTACCCTAAGCCTAACCCTAAGCCTAACCCTAACCCTAGGCTACCCTTGACTGCTTCTGCCTCCAATAGATTTCCTAAGCACTAGTGTTTTAAGGAACAGCTTAAAAAGAGAATCCTAAAGTGATTTCTTTATAATGGGTGTGTTCCTTATCTTATCCTAGTGTCTAAACTCTTCTCCATGGCTGGACCCCCAAATAATATTCCTTTACGTGCTAAGGGGTATCTAGAGAGTGGGATAGGTTTAATAACTACCCTAACCCTAACGCGTACCCTAACCCTAACCCCTACCCTAACCCTAACACGTACCCTAATCCTAACCCGTACCCTAAACCGAGCCCTAACCCTAACACTAACCCTAACCCTAACCCTAACCCATACCCTACGCCGTACCCGAAACCCTCCCCGAACCCGTACCCTAAGCCGTACCCTAAGCCTAACCCTAAGCCTAACCCTAACCCTAGGCTACCCTTGACTGCTTCTGCCTCCAATAGATTTCCTAAGCACTAGTGTTTTAAGGAAGAGCTGAAAAAGAGAATCCTAATGTTATTTCTTTATAATGGGTGTGTTCCTTATCTTATCCTAGTGTCTAAACTCTTCTCCATGGCTGGACCCTCAAATAATATTCCTTTACGTGCTAAGGGGTATCTAGAGAGTGGGATAGGTTTAATAACTACCCTAACCCTAACGCGTACCCTAACCCTAACCCCTACCCTAACCCTAACACGTACCCTAATCCTAACCCGTACCCTAAACCGAGCCCTAACCCTAACACTAACCCTAACCCTAACCCTAACCCATACCCTACGCCGTACCCGAAACCCTCCCCGAACCGGTACCCTAAGCCGTACCCTAAGCCTAACCCGAAGCCTAACCCTAACCCTAGGCTACCCTTGACTGCTTCTGCCTCCAATAGATTTCCTAAGCACTAGTGTTTTAAGGAACAGCTTAAAAAGAGAATCCTAATGTGATTTCTTTATAATGGGTGTGTTCCTTATCTTATCCTAGTGTCTAAACTCTTCTCCATGGCTGGACCCCCAAATAATATTCCTTTACGTGCTAAGGGGTATCTAGAGAGTGGGATAGGTTTAATAACTACCCTAACCCTAACGCATACCCTAACCCTAACCCCTACCCTAACCCTAACACGTACCCTAATCCTAACCCGTACCCTAAACCGAGCCCTAACCCTAACACTAACCCTAACCCTAACCCTAACCCATACCCTACGCCGTACCCGAACCCCTCCCCGAACCCATTCCCCAAGCCGTACCCTAAACCTAACCCTAAGCCTAACCCTAACCCTAGGCTACCCTTGACTGCTTCTGCCTCCAATAGATTTCCTAAGCACTAGTGTTTTAAGGAACAGCTTAAAAAGAGAATCCTAATGTGATTTCTTTATAATGGGTGTGTTCCTTATCTTATCCTAGTGTCTAAACTCTTCTCCATGGCTGCACCCCCAAATAATATTTCCTTACGTGCTAAGGGGGAGCTAGAGAGTGGGATAGGTTTAATAACTACCCTAACCCTAATGCGTACTCTAACCCTAACCCCTAACCTAACACTAACACGTACCCTAATCCTAACCCGTACCCTAAACCGAGCCCTAACCCTAACACTAACACTAACCCTAACCCTAACCCATACCCTACGCCGTACCTGAACCCCTCCCCAAACCCGTACCGTAAGCCGTACCCTAAGCCTAACCCTAAGCCTAACCCTAACCCTAGGCTACCCTTGACTGCTTCTGCCTCCAATAGATTTCCTAAGCACTAGTGTTTTAAGGAACAGCTTAAAAAGAGAATCCTAATGTGATTTCTTTATAATGGGTGTGTTCCTTATCTTATCCTAGTGTCTAAACTCTTCTCCATGGCTGGACCCCCAAATAATATTCCTTTACGTGCTAAGGGGTATCTAGAGAGTGGGATAGGTTTAATAACTACCCTAACCCTAACGCATACCCTAACCCTAACCCCTACCCTAACCCTAACACGTACCCTAATCCTAACCCGTACCCTAAACCGAGCCCTAACCCTAACACTAACCCTAACCCTAACCCTAACCCATACCCTACGCCGTACCCGAACCCCTCCCCGAACCCATTCCCCAAGCCGTACCCTAAACCTAACCCTAAGCCTAACCCTAACCCTAGGCTACCCTTGACTGCTTCTGCCTCCAATAGATTTCCTAAGCACTAGTGTTTTAAGGAACAGCTTAAAAAGAGAATCCTAATGTGATTTCTTTATAATGGGTGTGTTCCTTATCTTATCCTAGTGTCTAAATTCTTCTCCATGGCTGGAACCCCAAATAATATTCCTTTACGTGCTAAGGGGTATCTAGAGAGTGGGATAGGTTTACTAACTACCCTAACCCTAACGCGTACCCTAACCCTAACCCCTACCCTAAACCTAACACGTACCCTAATCCTAACCGTACCCTAAACCGAGCCCTAACCCTAACACTAAACCTAACCCTAACCCTAACCCATACCCTACGCCGTACCCGCACCCCTCCCCGAACCCGTAACCTAAGCCGTACCCTAAGCCTAACCCTAAGCCTAACCCTAACCCTAGGCTACCCTTGACTGCTTCTGCCTCCAGTAGATTTCCTAAGCACTACTGTTTTAAGGAACAGCTTAAAAAGAGAATCCTAATGTGATTTCTTTATAATGGGTGTGTTCCTTATCTTATCCTAGTGTCTAAACTCTTCTCCATGGCTGCACCCCCAAATAATATTCCCTTACGTGCTAAGGGGTATCTAGAGAGTGGGATAGGTTTAATAACTACCCTAACCCTAACGCGTACCCTAACCCTAACCCCTACCCTAACCCTAACACGTACCGTAATCCTAACCTGTACCCTAAACCGAGGCCTAACCCTAACACTAACCCTAACCCTAACCCTAACCCATACCCTACGCCGTACCCGCACACCTCCCCGAACCCGTACCCTAAGCCATACCCTAAACCTAACCCTAAGCCTAACCCTAACCCTAGGCTACCCTTGACTGCTTCTGCCTCCAATTGATTTCCTAAGCAGTAGTGTTTTAAGGAACAGCTTAAAAAGAGAATCCTAATGTGATTTCTTTATAATGGGTGTGTTCCTTATCTTATCCTAGTGTCTAAACTCTTCTCCATGGCTGGACCCCCAAATAATATTCCTTTACGTGCTAAGGGGGAGCTAGAGAGTGGGATAGGTTTACTAACTACCCTAGCCCTAACGCGTAACCTAACCCTAACCCCTACCCTAACCCTAACACGTACCCTAATCCTAACCCGTACCCTAAACCGAGCCCTAACCCTAACACTAACCCAAACCCTAACCCTAACCCATACCCTACGCCGTACACGAACACCTCCCCGAACCCATACCCCAAGCCGTACCCTAACCCTAACCCTAAGCCTAACCCTAACCCTAGGCTACCGTTGACTGCTTCTGCCTCCAATAGATTTCCTAAGCACTAGTGTTTTAAGGAACAGCTTAAAAAGAGAATCCTAAAGTGATTTCTTTATAATGGGTGTGTTCCTTATCTTATCCTAGTGTCTAAACTCTTCTCCATGGCTGGACCCCCAAATAATATTCCTTTACGTGCTAAGGGGTATCTAGAGAGTGGGATAGGTTTAATAACTACCCTAACCCTAACGCGTACCCTAACCCTAACCCCTACCCTAACCCTAACACGTACCCTAATCCTAACCCGTACCCTAAACCGAGCCCTAACCCTAACACTAACCCTAACCCTAACCCTAACCCATACCCTACGCCGTACCCGAAACCCTCCCCGAACCCGTACCCTAAGCCGTACCCTAAGCCTAACCCTAAGCCTAACCCTAACCCTAGGCTACCCTTGACTGCTTCTGCCTCCAATAGATTTCCTAAGCACTAGTGTTTTAAGGAAGAGCTGAAAAAGAGAATCCTAATGTTATTTCTTTATAATGGGTGTGTTCCTTATCTTATCCTAGTGTCTAAACTCTTCTCCATGGCTGGACCCCCAAATAATATTCCTTTACGTGCTAAGGGGTATCTAGAGAGTGGGATAGGTTTAACAACTACCCTAACCCTAACGCGTACCCTAAACCTAACCCCTACCCTAACCCTAACACGTACCCTAATCCTAACCCGTACCCTAAGCCGAGCCCTAACCCTAACACTAACCCTAACCCTAACCCTAACCCATACCGTAGGCCGTACCCGCACCCCTCCCCGAACCCGTACCCTAAGCCGTACCCTAAGCCGAACCCTAAGCCTAACCCTAACCCTAGGCTACCCTTGACTGCTTCTGCCTCCAATTGATTTCCTAAGCACTAGTGTTTTAAGGAACAGCTTAAAAAGAGAATCCTAATGTGATTTCTTTATAATGGGTGTGTTCCTTATCTTATCCTAGTGTCTAAACTCTTCTCCATGGCTGGACCCCCAAATAATATTCCTTTACGTGCTAAGGGGTATCTAGAGAGTGGGATAGGTTTAATAACTACCCTAACCCTAACGCATACCCTAACCCTAACCCTAACACGTACCCTAATCCTAACCCGTACCCTAAACCGAGCCCTAACCCTAACACTAACCCTAACCCTAACCCTAACCCATACCCTACGCCGTACCCGAACCCCTCCCCGAACCCATTCCCCAAGCCGTACCCTAAGCCTAACCCTAAGCCTAACCCTAACCCTAGGCTACCCTTGACTGCTTCTGCCTCCAATAGATTTCCTAAGCACTACTGTTTTAAGGAACAGCTTAAAAAGAGAATCCTAATGTGATTTCTTTATAATGGGTGTGTTCCTTATCTTATCCTAGTGTCTAAACTCTTCTCCATGGCTGCACCCCCAAATAATATTCCCTTACGTGCTAAGGGGTATCTAGAGAGTGGGATAGGTTTAATAACTACCCTAACCCTAACGCGTACCCTAACCCTAACCCCTACCCTAACCCTAACACGTACCCTAATCCTAACCCGTACCCTAAACCGAGCCCTAACCCTAACACTAACCCTAACACTAACCCATACCCTACGCCGTACCCGCACCCCTCCCCGAACCCGTAACCTAAGCCGTACCCTAAGCCTAACCCTAAGCCTAACCCTAACCCTAGGCTACCCTTGACTGCTTCTGCCTCCAATAGATTTCCTAAGCACTACTGTTTTAAGGAACAGCTTAAAAAGAGAATCCTAATGTGATTTCTTTATAATGGGTGTGTTCCTTACCTTATCCTAGTGTCTAAACTCTTCTCCATGGCTGCACCCCCAAATAATATTCCCTTACGTGCTAAGGGGTATCTAGAGAGTGGGATAGGTTTAATAACTACCCTAACCCTAACGCGTACCCTAACCCTAACCCCTACCCTAACCCTAACACGTACCCTAATACTAACCTGTACCCTAAACCGAGCCCTAACCCTAACACTAACCCTAACCCATACCCTACGCCGTACCCGCACCCCTCCCCGAACCCGTACCCTAAGCCATACCCTAAACCTAACCCTAAGCCTAACCCTAACCCTAGGCTACCCTTGACTGCTTCTGCCTCCAATTGATTTCCTAAGCAGTAGTGTTTTAAGGAACAGCTTAAAAAGAGAATCCTAAAGTGATTTCTTTATAATGGGTGTGTTCCTTATCTTATCCTAGTGTCTAAACTCTTCTCCATGGCTGGACCCCCAAATAATATTCCTTTACGTGCTAAGGGGTATCTAGAGAGTGGGATAGGTTTAATAACTACCCTAACCCTAACGCGTACCCTAACCCTAACCCCTACCCTAACCCTAACACGTACCCTAATCCTAACCCGTACCCTAAACCGAGCCCTAACCCTAACACTAACCCTAACCCTAACCCTAACCCATACCCTACGCCGTACCCGAAACCCTCCCCGAACCCGTACCCTAAGCCGTACCCTAAGCCTAACCCTAAGCCTAACCCTAACCCTAGGCTACCCTTGACTGCTTCTGCCTCCAATAGATTTCCTAAGCACTAGTGTTTTAAGGAAGAGCTGAAAAAGAGAATCCTAATGTTATTTCTTTATAATGGGTGTGTTCCTTATCTTATCCTAGTGTCTAAACTCTTCTCCATGGCTGGACCCCCAAATAATATTCCTTTACGTGCTAAGGGGTATCTAGAGAGTGGGATAGGTTTAACAACTACCCTAACCCTAACGCGTACCCTAAACCTAACCCCTACCCTAACCCTAACACGTACCCTAATCCTAACCCGTACCCTAAGCCGAGCCCTAACCCTAACACTAACCCTAACCCTAACCCTAACCCATACCGTAGGCCGTACCCGCACCCCTCCCCGAACCCGTACCCTAAGCCGTACCCTAAGCCTAACCCTAAGCCTAACCCTAACCCTAGGCTACCCTTGACTGCTTCTGCCTCCAATAGATTTCCTAAGCACTAGTGTTTTAACGAACAGCTTAAAAAGAGAATCCTAATGTGATTTCTTTATAATGGGTGTGTTCCTTATCTTATCCTAGTGTAGAAACTCTTCTCCATGGCTGGACCCTCAAATAATATTCCTTTACGTGCTAAGGGGTATCTAGAGAGTGGGATAGGTTTAATAACTACCCTAACCCTAACGCGTACCCTAACCCTAACCCCTACCCTAACCCTAACACGTACCCTAATCCTAACCCGTACCCTAAACCGAGCCCTAACCCTAACACTAACCCTAACCCTAACCCTAACCCATACCCTACGCCGTACCCGAAACCCTCCCCGAACCGGTACCCTAAGCCGTACCCTAAGCCTAACCCGAAGCCTAACCCTAACCCTAGGCTACCCTTGACTGCTTCTGCCTCCAATAGATTTCCTAAGCACTAGTGTTTTAAGGAACAGCTTAAAAAGAGAATCCTAATGTGATTTCTTTATAATGGGTGTGTTCCTTATCTTATCCTAGTGTCTAAACTCTTCTCCATGGCTGGACCCCCAAATAATATTCCTTTACGTGCTAAGGGGTATCTAGAGAGTGGGATAGGTTTAATAACTACCCTAACCCTAACGCATACCCTAACCCTAACCCCTACCCTAACCCTAACACGTACCCTAATCCTAACCCGTACCCTAAACCGAGCCCTAACCCTAACACTAACCCTAACCCTAACCCTAACCCATACCCTACGCCGTACCCGAACCCCTCCCCGAACCCATTCCCCAAGCCGTACCCTAAACCTAACCCTAAGCCTAACCCTAACCCTAGGCTACCCTTGACTGCTTCTGCCTCCAATAGATTTCCTAAGCACTAGTGTTTTAAGGAACAGCTTAAAAAGAGAATCCTAATGTGATTTCTTTATAATGGGTGTGTTCCTTATCTTATCCTAGTGTCTAAACTCTTCTCCATGGCTGCACCCCCAAATAATATTTCCTTACGTGCTAAGGGGGAGCTAGAGAGTGGGATAGGTTTAATAACTACCCTAACCCTAATGCGTACTCTAACCCTAACCCCTAACCTAACACTAACACGTACCCTAATCCTAACCCGTACCCTAAACCGAGCCCTAACCCTAACACTAACACTAACCCTAACCCTAACCCATACCCTACGCCGTACCTGAACCCCTCCCCAAACCCGTACCGTAAGCCGTACCCTAAGCCTAACCCTAAGCCTAACACTAACCCTAGGCTACCCTTGACTGCTTCTGCCTCCAATAGATTTCCTAAGCACTAGTGTTTTAAGCAACAGCTTAAAAAGAGAATCCTAATGTGATTTCTTTATAATGGGTGTGTTCCTTATCTTATCCTAGTGTCTAAATTCTTCTCCATGGCTGGAACCCCAAATAATATTTCTTTACGTGCTAAGGGGTATCTAGAGAGTGGGATAGGTTTACTAACTACCCTAACCCTAACGCGTACACTAACCCTAACCCCTACCCTAAACCTAACACGTACCCTAATCCTAACCGTACCCTAAACCGAGCCCTAACCCTAACACTAACCCTAACCCTAACCCTAACCCATACCCTACGCCGTACCCGCACCCCTCCCCGAACCCGTACCCTAAGCCGTACCCTAAGCCTAACCCTAAGCCTAACCCTAACCCTAGGCTACCCTTGACTGCTTCTGCCTCCAATAGATTTCCTAAGCACTAGTGTTTTAAGGAACAGCTTAAAAAGAGAATCCTAATGTGATTTCTTTATAATGGGTGTGTTCCTTATCTTATCCTAGTGTCTAAACTCTTCTCCATGGCTGGACCCCCAAATAATATTCCTTTACGTGCTAAGGGGTATCTAGAGAGTGGGATAGGTTTAATAACTACCCTAACCCTAACGCATACCCTAACCCTAACCCCTACCCTAACCCTAACACGTACCCTAATCCTAACCCGTACCCTAAACCGAGCCCTAACCCTAACACTAACCCTAACCCTAACCCTAACCCATACCCTACGCCGTACCCGAACCCCTCCCCGAACCCATTCCCCAAGCCGTACCCTAAACCTAACCCTAAGCCTAACCCTAACCCTAGGCTACCCTTGACTGCTTCTGCCTCCAATAGATTTCCTAAGCACTAGTGTTTTAAGGAACAGCTTAAAAAGAGAATCCTAATGTGATTTCTTTATAATGGGTGTGTTCCTTATCTTATCCTAGTGTCTAAACTCTTCTCCATGGCTGCACCCCCAAATAATATTTCCTTACGTGCTAAGGGGTATCTAGAGAGTGGGATAGGTTTAATAACTACCCTAACCCTAATGCGTACTCTAACCCTAACCCCTAACCTAACACTAACACGTACCCTAATCCTAACCCGTACCCTAAACCGAGCCCTAACCCTAACACTAACACTAACCCTAACCCTAACCCATACCCTACGCCGTACCTGAACCCCTCCCCAAACCCGTACCCTAAGCCGTACCCTAAGCCTAACCCTAAGCCTAACACTAACCCTAGGCTACCCTTGACTGCTTCTGCCTCCAATAGATTTCCTAAGCACTAGTGTTTTAAGCAACAGCTTAAAAAGAGAATCCTAATGTGATTTCTTTATAATGGGTGTGTTCCTTATCTTATCCTAGTGTCTAAATTCTTCTCCATGGCTGGAACCCCAAATAATATTCCTTTACGTGCTAAGGGGTATCTAGAGAGTGGGATAGGTTTACTAACTACCCTAACCCTAACGCGTACCCTAACCCTAACCCCTACCCTAAACCTAACACGTACCCTAATCCTAACCGTACCCTAAACCGAGCCCTAACCCTAACACTAACCCTAACCCTAACCCTAACCCATACCCTACGCCGTACCCGCACCCCTCCCCGAACCCGTAACCTAAGCCGTACCCTAAGCCTAACCCTAAGCCTAACCCTAACCCTAGGCTACCCTTGACTGCTTCTGCCTCCAGTAGATTTCCTAAGCACTACTGTTTTAAGGAACAGCTTAAAAAGAGAATCCTAAAGTGATTTCTTTATAATGGGTGTGTTCCTTATCTTATCCTAGTGTCTAAACTCTTCTCCATGGCTGCACCCCCAAATAATATTCCCTTACGTGCTAAGGGGTATCTAGAGAGTGGGATAGGTTTAATAACTACCCTAACCCTAACGCGTACCCTAACCCTAACCCCTACCCTAACCCTAACACGTACCGTAATCCTAACCTGTACCCTAAACCGAGGCCTAACCCTAACACTAACCCTAACCCTAACCCTAACCCATACCCTACGCCGTACCCGCACACCTCCCCGAACCCGTACCCTAAGCCATACCCTAAACCTAACCCTAAGCCTAACCCTAACCCTAGGCTACCCTTGACTGCTTCTGCCTCCAATTGATTTCCTAAGCAGTAGTGTTTTAAGGAACAGCTTAAAAAGAGAATCCTAATGTTATTTCTTTATAATGGGTGTGTTCCTTATCTTATCCTAGTGTCTAAACTCTTCTCCATGGCTGGACCCTCAAATAATATTCCTTTACGTGCTAAGGGGTATCTAGAGAGTGGGATAGGTTTAATAACTACCCTAACCCTAACGCGTACCCTAACCCTAACCCCTACCCTAACCCTAACACGTACCCTAATCCTAACCCGTACCCTAAACCGAGCCCTAACCCTAACACTAACCCTAACCCTAACCCTAACCCATACCCTACGCCGTACCCGAAACCCTCCCCGAACCGGTACCCTAAGCCGTACCCTAAGCCTAACCCGAAGCCTAACCCTAACCCTAGGCTACCCTTGACTGCTTCTGCCTCCAATAGATTTCCTAAGCACTAGTGTTTTAAGGAACAGCTTAAAAAGAGAATCCTAATGTGATTTCTTTATAATGGGTGTGTTCCTTATCTTATCCTAGTGTCTAAACTCTTCTCCATGGCTGGACCCCCAAATAATATTCCTTTACGTGCTAAGGGGTATCTAGAGAGTGGGATAGGTTTAATAACTACCCTAACCCTAACGCATACCCTAACCCTAACCCCTACCCTAACCCTAACACGTACCCTAATCCTAACCCGTACCCTAAACCGAGCCCTAACCCTAACACTAACCCTAACCCTAACCCTAACCCATACCCTACGCCGTACCCGAACCCCTCCCCGAACCCATTCCCCAAGCCGTACCCTAAACCTAACCCTAAGCCTAACCCTAACCCTAGGCTACCCTTGACTGCTTCTGCCTCCAATAGATTTCCTAAGCACTAGTGTTTTAAGGAACAGCTTAAAAAGAGAATCCTAATGTGATTTCTTTATAATGGGTGTGTTCCTTATCTTATCCTAGTGTCTAAACTCTTCTCCATGGCTGCACCCCCAAATAATATTTCCTTACGTGCTAAGGGGGAGCTAGAGAGTGGGATAGGTTTAATAACTACCCTAACCCTAATGCGTACTCTAACCCTAACCCCTAACCTAACACTAACACGTACCCTAATCCTAACCCGTACCCTAAACCGAGCCCTAACCCTAACACTAACACTAACCCTAACCCTAACCCATACCCTACGCCGTACCTGAACCCCTCCCCAAACCCGTACCGTAAGCCGTACCCTAAGCCTAACCCTAAGCCTAACACTAACCCTAGGCTACCCTTGACTGCTTCTGCCTCCAATAGATTTCCTAAGCACTAGTGTTTTAAGCAACAGCTTAAAAAGAGAATCCTAATGTGATTTCTTTATAATGGGTGTGTTCCTTATCTTATCCTAGTGTCTAAATTCTTCTCCATGGCTGGAACCCCAAATAATATTTCTTTACGTGCTAAGGGGTATCTAGAGAGTGGGATAGGTTTACTAACTACCCTAACCCTAACGCGTACACTAACCCTAACCCCTACCCTAAACCTAACACGTACCCTAATCCTAACCGTACCCTAAACCGAGCCCTAACCCTAACACTAACCCTAACCCTAACCCTAACCCATACCCTACGCCGTACCCGCACCCCTCCCCGAACCCGTACCCTAAGCCGTACCCTAAGCCTAACCCTAAGCCTAACCCTAACCCTAGGCTACCCTTGACTGCTTCTGCCTCCAATAGATTTCCTAAGCACTAGTGTTTTAAGGAACAGCTTAAAAAGAGAATCCTAATGTGATTTCTTTATAATGGGTGTGTTCCTTATCTTATCCTAGTGTCTAAACTCTTCTCCATGGCTGGACCCCCAAATAATATTCCTTTACGTGCTAAGGGGTATCTAGAGAGTGGGATAGGTTTAATAACTACCCTAACCCTAACGCATACCCTAACCCTAACCCCTACCCTAACCCTAACACGTACCCTAATCCTAACCCGTACCCTAAACCGAGCCCTAACCCTAACACTAACCCTAACCCTAACCCTAACCCATACCCTACGCCGTACCCGAACCCCTCCCCGAACCCATTCCCCAAGCCGTACCCTAAACCTAACCCTAAGCCTAACCCTAACCCTAGGCTACCCTTGACTGCTTCTGCCTCCAATAGATTTCCTAAGCACTAGTGTTTTAAGGAACAGCTTAAAAAGAGAATCCTAATGTGATTTCTTTATAATGGGTGTGTTCCTTATCTTATCCTAGTGTCTAAACTCTTCTCCATGGCTGCACCCCCAAATAATATTCCCTTACGTGCTAAGGGGTATCTAGAGAGTGGGATAGGTTTAATAACTACCCTAACCCTAACGCGTACCCTAACCCTAACCCCTACCCTAACCCTAACACGTACCCTAATCCTAACCCGTACCCTAAACCGAGCCCTAACCCTAACACTAACCCTAACACTAACCCATACCCTACGCCGTACCCGCACCCCTCCCCGAACCCGTAACCTAAGCCGTACCCTAAGCCTAACCCTAAGCCTAACCCTAACCCTAGGCTACCCTTGACTGCTTCTGCCTCCAATAGATTTCCTAAGCACTACTGTTTTAAGGAACAGCTTAAAAAGAGAATCCTAATGTGATTTCTTTATAATGGGTGTGTTCCTTACCTTATCCTAGTGTCTAAACTCTTCTCCATGGCTGCACCCCCAAATAATATTCCCTTACGTGCTAAGGGGTATCTAGAGAGTGGGATAGGTTTAATAACTACCCTAACCCTAACGCGTACCCTAACCCTAACCCCTACCCTAACCCTAACACGTACCCTAATACTAACCTGTACCCTAAACCGAGCCCTAACCCTAACACTAACCCTAACCCATACCCTACGCCGTACCCGCACCCCTCCCCGAACCCGTACCCTAAGCCATACCCTAAACCTAACCCTAAGCCTAACCCTAACCCTAGGCTACCCTTGACTGCTTCTGCCTCCAATTGATTTCCTAAGCAGTAGTGTTTTAAGGAACAGCTTAAAAAGAGAATCCTAAAGTGATTTCTTTATAATGGGTGTGTTCCTTATCTTATCCTAGTGTCTAAACTCTTCTCCATGGCTGGACCCCCAAATAATATTCCTTTACGTGCTAAGGGGTATCTAGAGAGTGGGATAGGTTTAATAACTACCCTAACCCTAACGCGTACCCTAACCCTAACCCCTACCCTAACCCTAACACGTACCCTAATCCTAACCCGTACCCTAAACCGAGCCCTAACCCTAACACTAACCCTAACCCTAACCCTAACCCATACCCTACGCCGTACCCGAAACCCTCCCCGAACCCGTACCCTAAGCCGTACCCTAAGCCTAACCCTAAGCCTAACCCTAACCCTAGGCTACCCTTGACTGCTTCTGCCTCCAATAGATTTCCTAAGCACTAGTGTTTTAAGGAAGAGCTGAAAAAGAGAATCCTAATGTTATTTCTTTATAATGGGTGTGTTCCTTATCTTATCCTAGTGTCTAAACTCTTCTCCATGGCTGGACCCCCAAATAATATTCCTTTACGTGCTAAGGGGTATCTAGAGAGTGGGATAGGTTTAACAACTACCCTAACCCTAACGCGTACCCTAAACCTAACCCCTACCCTAACCCTAACACGTACCCTAATCCTAACCCGTACCCTAAGCCGAGCCCTAACCCTAACACTAACCCTAACCCTAACCCTAACCCATACCGTAGGCCGTACCCGCACCCCTCCCCGAACCCGTACCCTAAGCCGTACCCTAAGCCTAACCCTAAGCCTAACCCTAACCCTAGGCTACCCTTGACTGCTTCTGCCTCCAATAGATTTCCTAAGCACTAGTGTTTTAACGAACAGCTTAAAAAGAGAATCCTAATGTGATTTCTTTATAATGGGTGTGTTCCTTATCTTATCCTAGTGTAGAAACTCTTCTCCATGGCTGGACCCTCAAATAATATTCCTTTACGTGCTAAGGGGTATCTAGAGAGTGGGATAGGTTTAATAACTACCCTAACCCTAACGCGTACCCTAACCCTAACCCCTACCCTAACCCTAACACGTACCCTAATCCTAACCCGTACCCTAAACCGAGCCCTAACCCTAACACTAACCCTAACCCTAACCCTAACCCATACCCTACGCCGTACCCGAAACCCTCCCCGAACCGGTACCCTAAGCCGTACCCTAAGCCTAACCCGAAGCCTAACCCTAACCCTAGGCTACCCTTGACTGCTTCTGCCTCCAATAGATTTCCTAAGCACTAGTGTTTTAAGGAACAGCTTAAAAAGAGAATCCTAATGTGATTTCTTTATAATGGGTGTGTTCCTTATCTTATCCTAGTGTCTAAACTCTTCTCCATGGCTGGACCCCCAAATAATATTCCTTTACGTGCTAAGGGGTATCTAGAGAGTGGGATAGGTTTAATAACTACCCTAACCCTAACGCATACCCTAACCCTAACCCCTACCCTAACCCTAACACGTACCCTAATCCTAACCCGTACCCTAAACCGAGCCCTAACCCTAACACTAACCCTAACCCTAACCCTAACCCATACCCTACGCCGTACCCGAACCCCTCCCCGAACCCATTCCCCAAGCCGTACCCTAAACCTAACCCTAAGCCTAACCCTAACCCTAGGCTACCCTTGACTGCTTCTGCCTCCAATAGATTTCCTAAGCACTAGTGTTTTAAGGAACAGCTTAAAAAGAGAATCCTAATGTGATTTCTTTATAATGGGTGTGTTCCTTATCTTATCCTAGTGTCTAAACTCTTCTCCATGGCTGCACCCCCAAATAATATTTCCTTACGTGCTAAGGGGGAGCTAGAGAGTGGGATAGGTTTAATAACTACCCTAACCCTAATGCGTACTCTAACCCTAACCCCTAACCTAACACTAACACGTACCCTAATCCTAACCCGTACCCTAAACCGAGCCCTAACCCTAACACTAACACTAACCCTAACCCTAACCCATACCCTACGCCGTACCTGAACCCCTCCCCAAACCCGTACCGTAAGCCGTACCCTAAGCCTAACCCTAAGCCTAACACTAACCCTAGGCTACCCTTGACTGCTTCTGCCTCCAATAGATTTCCTAAGCACTAGTGTTTTAAGCAACAGCTTAAAAAGAGAATCCTAATGTGATTTCTTTATAATGGGTGTGTTCCTTATCTTATCCTAGTGTCTAAATTCTTCTCCATGGCTGGAACCCCAAATAATATTTCTTTACGTGTTAAGGGGTATCTAGAGAGTGGGATAGGTTTACTAACTACCCTAACCCTAACGCGTACACTAACCCTAACCCCTACCCTAAACCTAACACGTACCCTAATCCTAACCGTACCCTAAACCGAGCCCTAACCCTAACACTAACCCTAACCCTAACCCTAACCCATACCCTACGCCGTACCCGCACCCCTCCCCGAACCCGTACCCTAAGCCGTACCCTAAGCCTAACCCTAAGCCTAACCCTAACCCTAGGCTACCCTTGACTGCTTCTGCCTCCAATAGATTTCCTAAGCACTAGTGTTTTAAGGAACAGCTTAAAAAGAGAATCCTAATGTGATTTCTTTATAATGGGTGTGTTCCTTATCTTATCCTAGTGTCTAAACTCTTCTCCATGGCTGGACCCCCAAATAATATTCCTTTACGTGCTAAGGGGTATCTAGAGAGTGGGATAGGTTTAATAACTACCCTAACCCTAACGCATACCCTAACCCTAACCCCTACCCTAACCCTAACACGTACCCTAATCCTAACCCGTACCCTAAACCGAGCCCTAACCCTAACACTAACCCTAACCCTAACCCTAACCCATACCCTACGCCGTACCCGAACCCCTCCCCGAACCCATTCCCCAAGCCGTACCCTAAACCTAACCCTAAGCCTAACCCTAACCCTAGGCTACCCTTGACTGCTTCTGCCTCCAATAGATTTCCTAAGCACTAGTGTTTTAAGGAACAGCTTAAAAAGAGAATCCTAATGTGATTTCTTTATAATGGGTGTGTTCCTTATCTTATCCTAGTGTCTAAACTCTTCTCCATGGCTGCACCCCCAAATAATATTTCCTTACGTGCTAAGGGGTATCTAGAGAGTGGGATAGGTTTAATAACTACCCTAACCCTAATGCGTACTCTAACCCTAACCCCTAACCTAACACTAACACGTACCCTAATCCTAACCCGTACCCTAAACCGAGCCCTAACCCTAACACTAACACTAACCCTAACCCTAACCCATACCCTACGCCGTACCTGAACCCCTCCCCAAACCCGTACCCTAAGCCGTACCCTAAGCCTAACCCTAAGCCTAACACTAACCCTAGGCTACCCTTGACTGCTTCTGCCTCCAATAGATTTCCTAAGCACTAGTGTTTTAAGCAACAGCTTAAAAAGAGAATCCTAATGTGATTTCTTTATAATGGGTGTGTTCCTTATCTTATCCTAGTGTCTAAATTCTTCTCCATGGCTGGAACCCCAAATAATATTCCTTTACGTGCTAAGGGGTATCTAGAGAGTGGGATAGGTTTACTAACTACCCTAACCCTAACGCGTACCCTAACCCTAACCCCTACCCTAAACCTAACACGTACCCTAATCCTAACCGTACCCTAAACCGAGCCCTAACCCTAACACTAACCCTAACCCTAACCCTAACCCATACCCTACGCCGTACCCGCACCCCTCCCCGAACCCGTAACCTAAGCCGTACCCTAAGCCTAACCCTAAGCCTAACCCTAACCCTAGGCTACCCTTGACTGCTTCTGCCTCCAGTAGATTTCCTAAGCACTACTGTTTTAAGGAACAGCTTAAAAAGAGAATCCTAAAGTGATTTCTTTATAATGGGTGTGTTCCTTATCTTATCCTAGTGTCTAAACTCTTCTCCATGGCTGCACCCCCAAATAATATTCCCTTACGTGCTAAGGGGTATCTAGAGAGTGGGATAGGTTTAATAACTACCCTAACCCTAACGCGTACCCTAACCCTAACCCCTACCCTAACCCTAACACGTACCGTAATCCTAACCTGTACCCTAAACCGAGGCCTAACCCTAACACTAACCCTAACCCTAACCCTAACCCATACCCTACGCCGTACCCGCACACCTCCCCGAACCCGTACCCTAAGCCATACCCTAAACCTAACCCTAAGCCTAACCCTAACCCTAGGCTACCCTTGACTGCTTCTGCCTCCAATTGATTTCCTAAGCAGTAGTGTTTTAAGGAACAGCTTAAAAAGAGAATCCTAATGTGATTTCTTTATAATGGGTGTGTTCCTTATCTTATCCTAGTGTCTAAACTCTTCTCCATGGCTGGACCCCCAAATAATATTCCTTTACGTGCTAAGGGGGAGCTAGAGAGTGGGATAGGTTTACTAACTACCCTAGCCCTAACGCGTAACCTAACCCTAACCCCTACCCTAACCCTAACACGTACCCTAATCCTAACCCGTACCCTAAACCGAGCCCTAACCCTAACACTAACCCAAACCCTAACCCTAACCCATACCCTACGCCGTACACGAACACCTCCCCGAACCCATACCCCAAGCCGTACCCTAACCCTAACCCTAAGCCTAACCCTAACCCTAGGCTACCCTTGACTGCTTCTGCCTCCAATAGATTTCCTAAGCACTAGTGTTTTAAGGAACAGCTTAAAAAGAGAATCCTAAAGTGATTTCTTTATAATGGGTGTGTTCCTTATCTTATCCTAGTGTCTAAACTCTTCTCCATGGCTGGACCCCCAAATAATATTCCTTTACGTGCTAAGGGGTATCTAGAGAGTGGGATAGGTTTAATAACTACCCTAACCCTAACGCGTACCCTAACCCTAACCCCTACCCTAACCCTAACACGTACCCTAATCCTAACCCGTACCCTAAACCGAGCCCTAACCCTAACACTAACCCTAACCCTAACCCTAACCCATACCCTACGCCGTACCCGAAACCCTCCCCGAACCGGTACCCTAAGCCGTACCCTAAGCCTAACCCGAAGCCTAACCCTAACCCTAGGCTACCCTTGACTGCTTCTGCCTCCAATAGATTTCCTAAGCACTAGTGTTTTAAGGAACAGCTTAAAAAGAGAATCCTAATGTGATTTCTTTATAATGGGTGTGTTCCTTATCTTATCCTAGTGTCTAAACTCTTCTCCATGGCTGGACCCCCAAATAATATTCCTTTACGTGCTAAGGGGTATCTAGAGAGTGGGATAGGTTTAATAACTACCCTAACCCTAACGCATACCCTAACCCTAACCCCTACCCTAACCCTAACACGTACCCTAATCCTAACCCGTACCCTAAACCGAGCCCTAACCCTAACACTAACCCTAACCCTAACCCTAACCCATACCCTACGCCGTACCCGAACCCCTCCCCGAACCCATTCCCCAAGCCGTACCCTAAACCTAACCCTAAGCCTAACCCTAACCCTAGGCTACCCTTGACTGCTTCTGCCTCCAATAGATTTCCTAAGCACTAGTGTTTTAAGGAACAGCTTAAAAAGAGAATCCTAATGTGATTTCTTTATAATGGGTGTGTTCCTTATCTTATCCTAGTGTCTAAACTCTTCTCCATGGCTGCACCCCCAAATAATATTTCCTTACGTGCTAAGGGGGAGCTAGAGAGTGGGATAGGTTTAATAACTACCCTAACCCTAATGCGTACTCTAACCCTAACCCCTAACCTAACACTAACACGTACCCTAATCCTAACCCGTACCCTAAACCGAGCCCTAACCCTAACACTAACACTAACCCTAACCCTAACCCATACCCTACGCCGTACCTGAACCCCTCCCCAAACCCGTACCGTAAGCCGTACCCTAAGCCTAACCCTAAGCCTAACACTAACCCTAGGCTACCCTTGACTGCTTCTGCCTCCAATAGATTTCCTAAGCACTAGTGTTTTAAGCAACAGCTTAAAAAGAGAATCCTAATGTGATTTCTTTATAATGGGTGTGTTCCTTATCTTATCCTAGTGTCTAAATTCTTCTCCATGGCTGGAACCCCAAATAATATTTCTTTACGTGCTAAGGGGTATCTAGAGAGTGGGATAGGTTTACTAACTACCCTAACCCTAACGCGTACACTAACCCTAACCCCTACCCTAAACCTAACACGTACCCTAATCCTAACCGTACCCTAAACCGAGCCCTAACCCTAACACTAACCCTAACCCTAACCCTAACCCATACCCTACGCCGTACCCGCACCCCTCCCCGAACCCGTACCCTAAGCCGTACCCTAAGCCTAACCCTAAGCCTAACCCTAACCCTAGGCTACCCTTGACTGCTTCTGCCTCCAATAGATTTCCTAAGCACTAGTGTTTTAAGGAACAGCTTAAAAAGAGAATCCTAATGTGATTTCTTTATAATGGGTGTGTTCCTTATCTTATCCTAGTGTCTAAACTCTTCTCCATGGCTGGACCCCCAAATAATATTCCTTTACGTGCTAAGGGGTATCTAGAGAGTGGGATAGGTTTAATAACTACCCTAACCCTAACGCATACCCTAACCCTAACCCCTACCCTAACCCTAACACGTACCCTAATCCTAACCCGTACCCTAAACCGAGCCCTAACCCTAACACTAACCCTAACCCTAACCCTAACCCATACCCTACGCCGTACCCGAACCCCTCCCCGAACCCATTCCCCAAGCCGTACCCTAAACCTAACCCTAAGCCTAACCCTAACCCTAGGCTACCCTTGACTGCTTCTGCCTCCAATAGATTTCCTAAGCACTAGTGTTTTAAGGAACAGCTTAAAAAGAGAATCCTAATGTGATTTCTTTATAATGGGTGTGTTCCTTATCTTATCCTAGTGTCTAAATTCTTCTCCATGGCTGGAACCCCAAATAATATTCCTTTACGTGCTAAGGGGTATCTAGAGAGTGGGATAGGTTTACTAACTACCCTAACCCTAACGCGTACCCTAACCCTAACCCCTACCCTAAACCTAACACGTACCCTAATCCTAACCGTACCCTAAACCGAGCCCTAACCCTAACACTAACCCTAACCCTAACCCTAACCCATACCCTACGCCGTACCCGCACCCCTCCCCGAACCCGTAACCTAAGCCGTACCCTAAGCCTAACCCTAAGCCTAACCCTAACCCTAGGCTACCCTTGACTGCTTCTGCCTCCAGTAGATTTCCTAAGCACTACTGTTTTAAGGAACAGCTTAAAAAGAGAATCCTAATGTGATTTCTTTATAATGGGTGTGTTCCTTATCTTATCCTAGTGTCTAAACTCTTCTCCATGGCTGCACCCCCAAATAATATTCCCTTACGTGCTAAGGGGTATCTAGAGAGTGGGATAGGTTTAATAACTACCCTAACCCTAACGCGTACCCTAACCCTAACCCCTACCCTAACCCTAACACGTACCGTAATCCTAACCTGTACCCTAAACCGAGGCCTAACCCTAACACTAACCCTAACCCTAACCCTAACCCATACCCTACGCCGTACCCGCACACCTCCCCGAACCCGTACCCTAAGCCATACCCTAAACCTAACCCTAAGCCTAACCCTAACCCTAGGCTACCCTTGACTGCTTCTGCCTCCAATTGATTTCCTAAGCAGTAGTGTTTTAAGGAACAGCTTAAAAAGAGAATCCTAATGTGATTTCTTTATAATGGGTGTGTTCCTTATCTTATCCTAGTGTCTAAACTCTTCTCCATGGCTGGACCCCCAAATAATATTCCTTTACGTGCTAAGGGGGAGCTAGAGAGTGGGATAGGTTTACTAACTACCCTAGCCCTAACGCGTAACCTAACCCTAACCCCTACCCTAACCCTAACACGTACCCTAATCCTAACCCGTACCCTAAACCGAGCCCTAACCCTAACACTAACCCAAACCCTAACCCTAACCCATACCCTACGCCGTACACGAACACCTCCCCGAACCCATACCCCAAGCCGTACCCTAACCCTAACCCTAAGCCTAACCCTAACCCTAGGCTACCCTTGACTGCTTCTGCCTCCAATAGATTTCCTAAGCACTAGTGTTTTAAGGAACAGCTTAAAAAGAGAATCCTAAAGTGATTTCTTTATAATGGGTGTGTTCCTTATCTTATCCTAGTGTCTAAACTCTTCTCCATGGCTGGACCCCCAAATAATATTCCTTTACGTGCTAAGGGGTATCTAGAGAGTGGGATAGGTTTAATAACTACCCTAACCCTAACGCGTACCCTAACCCTAACCCCTACCCTAACCCTAACACGTACCCTAATCCTAACCCGTACCCTAAACCGAGCCCTAACCCTAACACTAACCCTAACCCTAACCCTAACCCATACCCTACGCCGTACCCGAAACCCTCCCCGAACCCGTACCCTAAGCCGTACCCTAAGCCTAACCCTAAGCCTAACCCTAACCCTAGGCTACCCTTGACTGCTTCTGCCTCCAATAGATTTCCTAAGCACTAGTGTTTTAAGGAAGAGCTGAAAAAGAGAATCCTAATGTTATTTCTTTATAATGGGTGTGTTCCTTATCTTATCCTAGTGTCTAAACTCTTCTCCATGGCTGGACCCCCAAATAATATTCCTTTACGTGCTAAGGGGTATCTAGAGAGTGGGATAGGTTTAACAACTACCCTAACCCTAACGCGTACCCTAAACCTAACCCCTACCCTAACCCTAACACGTACCCTAATCCTAACCCGTACCCTAAGCCGAGCCCTAACCCTAACACTAACCCTAACCCTAACCCTAACCCATACCGTAGGCCGTACCCGCACCCCTCCCCGAACCCGTACCCTAAGCCGTACCCTAAGCCGAACCCTAAGCCTAACCCTAACCCTAGGCTACCCTTGACTGCTTCTGCCTCCAATTGATTTCCTAAGCACTAGTGTTTTAAGGAACAGCTTAAAAAGAGAATCCTAATGTGATTTCTTTATAATGGGTGTGTTCCTTATCTTATCCTAGTGTCTAAACTCTTCTCCATGGCTGCACCCCCAAATAATATTGCCTTACGTGCTAAGGGGTATCTAGAGAGTGGGATAGGTTTAATAACTACCCTAAACCTAATGCGTACTCTAACCCTAACCCCTACCCTAACACTAACACGTACCCTAATCCTAACCCGTACCCTAAACCGAGCCCTAACCCTAACACTAACACTAACCCTAACCCTAACCCTAACCCATACCCTACGCCGTACCCGCACCCCTCCCCGAACCCGTACCCTAAGCCGTACCCTAAGCCTAACCCTAAGCCTAACCCTAACCCTAGGCTACCCTTGACTGCTTCTGCCTCTAATAGATTTCCTAAGCACTAGTGTTTTAAGGAACAGCTTAAAAAGAGAATCCTAATGTGATTTCTTTATAATGGGTGTGTTCCCTATCTTATCCTAGTGTCTAAACTCTTCTCCATGGCTGGACCCCCAAATAATATTCCTTTACGTGCTAAGGGGTATCTAGAGAGTGGGATAGGTTTAATAACTACCCTAACCCTAACGCATACCCTAACCCTAACCCTAACACGTACCCTAATCCTAACCCGTACCCTAAACCGAGCCCTAACCCTAACACTAACCCTAACCCTAACCCTAACCCATACCCTACGCCGTACCCGAACCCCTCCCCGAACCCATTCCCCAAGCCGTACCCTAAGCCTAACCCTAAGCCTAACCCTAACCCTAGGCTACCCTTGACTGCTTCTGCCTCCAATAGATTTCCTAAGCACTACTGTTTTAAGGAACAGCTTAAAAAGAGAATCCTAATGTGATTTCTTTATAATGGGTGTGTTCCTTATCTTATCCTAGTGTCTAAACTCTTCTCCATGGCTGCACCCCCAAATAATATTCCCTTACGTGCTAAGGGGTATCTAGAGAGTGGGATAGGTTTAATAACTACCCTAACCCTAACGCGTACCCTAACCCTAACCCCTACCCTAACCCTAACACGTACCCTAATCCTAACCCGTACCCTAAACCGAGCCCTAACCCTAACACTAACCCTAACACTAACCCATACCCTACGCCGTACCCGCACCCCTCCCCGAACCCGTAACCTAAGCCGTACCCTAAGCCTAACCCTAAGCCTAACCCTAACCCTAGGCTACCCTTGACTGCTTCTGCCTCCAATAGATTTCCTAAGCACTACTGTTTTAAGGAACAGCTTAAAAAGAGAATCCTAATGTGATTTCTTTATAATGGGTGTGTTCCTTACCTTATCCTAGTGTCTAAACTCTTCTCCATGGCTGCACCCCCAAATAATATTCCCTTACGTGCTAAGGGGTATCTAGAGAGTGGGATAGGTTTAATAACTACCCTAACCCTAACGCGTACCCTAACCCTAACCCCTACCCTAACCCTAACACGTACCCTAATACTAACCTGTACCCTAAACCGAGCCCTAACCCTAACACTAACCCTAACCCATACCCTACGCCGTACCCGCACCCCTCCCCGAACCCGTACCCTAAGCCATACCCTAAACCTAACCCTAAGCCTAACCCTAACCCTAGGCTACCCTTGACTGCTTCTGCCTCCAATTGATTTCCTAAGCAGTAGTGTTTTAAGGAACAGCTTAAAAAGAGAATCCTAATGTGATTTCTTTATAATGGGTGTGTTCCTTATCTTATCCTAGTGTCTAAACACTTCTCCATGGCTGGACCCCCAAATAATATTCCTTTACGTGCTAAGGGGGAGCTAGAGAGTGGGATAGGTTTACTAACTACCCTAGCCCTAACGCGTAACCTAACCCTAACCCCTACCCTAACCCTAACACGTACCCTAATCCTAACCCGTACCCTAAACCGAGCCCTAACCCTAACACTAACCCAAACCCTAACCCTAACCCATACCCTACGCCGTACACGAACACCTCCCCGAACCCATACCCCAAGCCGTACCCTAACCCTAACCCTAAGCCTAACCCTTACCCTAGGCTACCCTTGACTGCTTCTGCCTCCAATAGATTTCCTAAGCACTAGTGTTTTAAGAACAGCTTAAAAAGAGAATCCTAAAGTGATTTCTTTATAATGGGTGTGTTCCTTATCTTATCCTAGTGTCTAAACTCTTCTCCATGGCTGCACCCCCAAATAATATTCCTTTACGTGCTAAGGGGTATCTAGAGAGTGGGATAGGTTTAATAACTACCCTAACCCTAATGCGTACTCTAACCCTAACCCCTAACCTAACACTAACACGTACCCTAATCCTAACCCGTACCCTAAACCGAGCCCTAACCCTAACACTAACACTAACCCTAACCCTAACCCATACCCTACGCCGTACCTGAACCCCTCCCCAAACCCGTACCCTAAGCCGTACCCTAAGCCTAACCCTAAGCCTAACACTAACCCTAGGCTACCCTTGACTGCTTCTGCCTCCAATAGATTTCCTAAGCACTAGTGTTTTAAGCAACAGCTTAAAAAGAGAATCCTAATGTGATTTCTTTATAATGGGTGTGTTCCTTATCTTATCCTAGTGTCTAAACTCTTCTCCATGGCTGCACCCCCAAATAATATTCCTTTACGTGCTAAGGGGTATCTAGAGAGTGGGATAGGTTTACTAACTACCCTAACCCTAACGCGTACCCTAACCCTAACCCCTACCCTAAACCTAACACGTACCCTAATCCTAACCGTACCCTAAACCGAGGCCTAACCCTAACACTAACCCTAACCCTAACCCTAACCCATACCCTACGCCGTACCCGCACACCTCCCCGAACCCGTACCCTAAGCCATACCCTAAACCTAACCCTAAGCCTAACCCTAACCCTAGGCTACCCTTGACTGCTTCTGCCTCCAATTGATTTCCTAAGCAGTAGTGTTTTAAGGAACAGCTTAAAAAGAGAATCCTAATGTGATTTCTTTATAATGGGTGTGTTCCTTATCTTATCCTAGTGTCTAAACTCTTCTCCATGGCTGGACCCCCAAATAATATTCCTTTACGTGCTAAGGGGGAGCTAGAGAGTGGGATAGGTTTACTAACTACCCTAGCCCTAACGCGTAACCTAACCCTAACCCCTACCCTAACCCTAACACGTACCCTAATCCTAACCCGTACCCTAAACCGAGCCCTAACCCTAACACTAACCCAAACCCTAACCCTAACCCATACCCTACGCCGTACACGAACACCTCCCCGAACCCATACCCCAAGCCGTACCCTAACCCTAACCCTAAGCCTAACCCTAACCCTAGGCTACCCTTGACTGCTTCTGCCTCCAATAGATTTCCTAAGCACTAGTGTTTTAAGGAACAGCTTAAAAAGAGAATCCTAAAGTGATTTCTTTATAATGGGTGTGTTCCTTATCTTATCCTAGTGTCTAAACTCTTCTCCATGGCTGGACCCCCAAATAATATTCCTTTACGTGCTAAGGGGTATCTAGAGAGTGGGATAGGTTTAATAACTACCCTAACCCTAACGCGTACCCTAACCCTAACCCCTACCCTAACCCTAACACGTACCCTAATCCTAACCCGTACCCTAAACCGAGCCCTAACCCTAACACTAACCCTAACCCTAACCCTAACCCATACCCTACGCCGTACCCGAAACCCTCCCCGAACCCGTACCCTAAGCCGTACCCTAAGCCTAACCCTAAGCCTAACCCTAACCCTAGGCTACCCTTGACTGCTTCTGCCTCCAATAGATTTCCTAAGCACTAGTGTTTTAAGGAAGAGCTGAAAAAGAGAATCCTAATGTTATTTCTTTATAATGGGTGTGTTCCTTATCTTATCCTAGTGTCTAAACTCTTCTCCATGGCTGGACCCTCAAATAATATTCCTTTACGTGCTAAGGGGTATCTAGAGAGTGGGATAGGTTTAATAACTACCCTAACCCTAACGCGTACCCTAACCCTAACCCCTACCCTAACCCTAACACGTACCCTAATCCTAACCCGTACCCTAAACCGAGCCCTAACCCTAACACTAACCCTAACCCTAACCCTAACCCATACCCTACGCCGTACCCGAAACCCTCCCCGAACCGGTACCCTAAGCCGTACCCTAAGCCTAACCCGAAGCCTAACCCTAACCCTAGGCTACCCTTGACTGCTTCTGCCTCCAATAGATTTCCTAAGCACTAGTGTTTTAAGGAACAGCTTAAAAAGAGAATCCTAATGTGATTTCTTTATAATGGGTGTGTTCCTTATCTTATCCTAGTGTCTAAACTCTTCTCCATGGCTGGACCCCCAAATAATATTCCTTTACGTGCTAAGGGGTATCTAGAGAGTGGGATAGGTTTAATAACTACCCTAACCCTAACGCATACCCTAACCCTAACCCCTACCCTAACCCTAACACGTACCCTAATCCTAACCCGTACCCTAAACCGAGCCCTAACCCTAACACTAACCCTAACCCTAACCCTAACCCATACCCTACGCCGTACCCGAACCCCTCCCCGAACCCATTCCCCAAGCCGTACCCTAAACCTAACCCTAAGCCTAACCCTAACCCTAGGCTACCCTTGACTGCTTCTGCCTCCAATAGATTTCCTAAGCACTAGTGTTTTAAGGAACAGCTTAAAAAGAGAATCCTAATGTGATTTCTTTATAATGGGTGTGTTCCTTATCTTATCCTAGTGTCTAAACTCTTCTCCATGGCTGCACCCCCAAATAATATTTCCTTACGTGCTAAGGGGGAGCTAGAGAGTGGGATAGGTTTAATAACTACCCTAACCCTAATGCGTACTCTAACCCTAACCCCTAACCTAACACTAACACGTACCCTAATCCTAACCCGTACCCTAAACCGAGCCCTAACCCTAACACTAACACTAACCCTAACCCTAACCCATACCCTACGCCGTACCTGAACCCCTCCCCAAACCCGTACCGTAAGCCGTACCCTAAGCCTAACCCTAAGCCTAACACTAACCCTAGGCTACCCTTGACTGCTTCTGCCTCCAATAGATTTCCTAAGCACTAGTGTTTTAAGCAACAGCTTAAAAAGAGAATCCTAATGTGATTTCTTTATAATGGGTGTGTTCCTTATCTTATCCTAGTGTCTAAATTCTTCTCCATGGCTGGAACCCCAAATAATATTTCTTTACGTGCTAAGGGGTATCTAGAGAGTGGGATAGGTTTACTAACTACCCTAACCCTAACGCGTACACTAACCCTAACCCCTACCCTAAACCTAACACGTACCCTAATCCTAACCGTACCCTAAACCGAGCCCTAACCCTAACACTAACACTAACCCTAACCCTAACCCATACCCTACGCCGTACCCGCACCCCTCCCCGAACCCGTACCCTAAGCCGTACCCTAAGCCTAACCCTAAGCCTAACCCTAACCCTAGGCTACCCTTGACTGCTTCTGCCTCCAATAGATTTCCTAAGCACTAGTGTTTTAAGGAACAGCTTAAAAAGAGAATCCTAATGTGATTTCTTTATAATGGGTGTGTTCCTTATCTTATCCTAGTGTCTAAACTCTTCTCCATGGCTGGACCCCCAAATAATATTCCTTTACGTGCTAAGGGGTATCTAGAGAGTGGGATAGGTTTAATAACTACCCTAACCCTAACGCATACCCTAACCCTAACCCCTACCCTAACCCTAACACGTACCCTAATCCTAACCCGTACCCTAAACCGAGCCCTAACCCTAACACTAACCCTAACCCTAACCCTAACCCATACCCTACGCCGTACCCGAACCCCTCCCCGAACCCATTCCCCAAGCCGTACCCTAAACCTAACCCTAAGCCTAACCCTAACCCTAGGCTACCCTTGACTGCTTCTGCCTCCAATAGATTTCCTAAGCACTAGTGTTTTAAGGAACAGCTTAAAAAGAGAATCCTAATGTGATTTCTTTATAATGGGTGTGTTCCTTATCTTATCCTAGTGTCTAAATTCTTCTCCATGGCTGGAACCCCAAATAATATTCCTTTACGTGCTAAGGGGTATCTAGAGAGTGGGATAGGTTTACTAACTACCCTAACCCTAACGCGTACCCTAACCCTAACCCCTACCCTAAACCTAACACGTACCCTAATCCTAACCGTACCCTAAACCGAGCCCTAACCCTAACACTAACCCTAACCCTAACCCTAACCCATACCCTACGCCGTACCCGCACCCCTCCCCGAACCCGTAACCTAAGCCGTACCCTAAGCCTAACCCTAAGCCTAACCCTAACCCTAGGCTACCCTTGACTGCTTCTGCCTCCAGTAGATTTCCTAAGCACTACTGTTTTAAGGAACAGCTTAAAAAGAGAATCCTAATGTGATTTCTTTATAATGGGTGTGTTCCTTATCTTATCCTAGTGTCTAAACTCTTCTCCATGGCTGCACCCCCAAATAATATTCCCTTACGTGCTAAGGGGTATCTAGAGAGTGGGATAGGTTTAATAACTACCCTAACCCTAACGCATACCCTAACCCTAACCCCTACCCTAACCCTAACACGTACCCTAATCCTAACCCGTACCCTAAACCGAGCCCTAACCCTAACACTAACCCTAACCCTAACCCTAACCCATACCCTACGCCGTACCCGAACCCCTCCCCGAACCCATTCCCCAAGCCGTACCCTAAACCTAACCCTAAGCCTAACCCTAACCCTAGGCTACCCTTGACTGCTTCTGCCTCCAATTGATTTCCTAAGCAGTAGTGTTTTAAGGAACAGCTTAAAAAGAGAATCCTAATGTGATTTCTTTATAATGGGTGTGTTCCTTATCTTATCCTAGTGTCTAAACTCTTCTCCATGGCTGGACCCCCAAATAATATTCCTTTACGTGCTAAGGGGGAGCTAGAGAGTGGGATAGGTTTACTAACTACCCTAGCCCTAACGCGTAACCTAACCCTAACCCCTACCCTAACCCTAACACGTACCCTAATCCTAACCCGTACCCTAAACCGAGCCCTAACCCTAACACTAACCCAAACCCTAACCCTAACCCATACCCTACGCCGTACACGAACACCTCCCCGAACCCATACCCCAAGCCGTACCCTAACCCTAACCCTAAGCCTAACCCTAACCCTAGGCTACCCTTGACTGCTTCTGCCTCCAATAGATTTCCTAAGCACTAGTGTTTTAAGGAACAGCTTAAAAAGAGAATCCTAAAGTGATTTCTTTATAATGGGTGTGTTCCTTATCTTATCCTAGTGTCTAAACTCTTCTCCATGGCTGGACCCCCAAATAATATTCCTTTACGTGCTAAGGGGTATCTAGAGAGTGGGATAGGTTTAATAACTACCCTAACCCTAACGCGTACCCTAACCCTAACCCCTACCCTAACCCTAACACGTACCCTAATCCTAACCCGTACCCTAAACCGAGCCCTAACCCTAACACTAACCCTAACCCTAACCCTAACCCATACCCTACGCCGTACCCGAAACCCTCCCCGAACCCGTACCCTAAGCCGTACCCTAAGCCTAACCCTAAGCCTAACCCTAACCCTAGGCTACCCTTGACTGCTTCTGCCTCCAATAGATTTCCTAAGCACTAGTGTTTTAAGGAAGAGCTGAAAAAGAGAATCCTAATGTTATTTCTTTATAATGGGTGTGTTCCTTATCTTATCCTAGTGTCTAAACTCTTCTCCATGGCTGGACCCCCAAATAATATTCCTTTACGTGCTAAGGGGTATCTAGAGAGTGGGATAGGTTTAACAACTACCCTAACCCTAACGCGTACCCTAAACCTAACCCCTACCCTAACCCTAACACGTACCCTAATCCTAACCCGTACCCTAAGCCGAGCCCTAACCCTAACACTAACCCTAACCCTAACCCTAACCCATACCGTAGGCCCTACCCGCACCCCTCCCCGAACCCGTACCCTAAGCCGTACCCTAAGCCGAACCCTAAGCCTAACCCTAACCCTAGGCTACCCTTGACTGCTTCTGCCTCCAATTGATTTCCTAAGCACTAGTGTTTTAAGGAACAGCTTAAAAAGAGAATCCTAATGTGATTTCTTTATAATGGGTGTGTTCCTTATCTTATCCTAGTGTCTAAACTCTTCTCCATGGCTGCACCCCCAAATAATATTGCCTTACGTGCTAAGGGGTATCTAGAGAGTGGGATAGGTTTAATAACTACCCTAAACCTAATGCGTACTCTAACCCTAACCCCTACCCTAACACTAACACGTACCCTAATCCTAACCCGTACCCTAAACCGAGCCCTAACCCTAACACTAACACTAACCCTAACCCTAACCCTAACCCATACCCTACGCCGTACCCGCACCCCTCCCCGAACCCGTACCCTAAGCCGTACCCTAAGCCTAACCCTAAGCCTAACCCTAACCCTAGGCTACCCTTGACTGCTTCTGCCTCTAATAGATTTCCTAAGCACTAGTGTTTTAAGGAACAGCTTAAAAAGAGAATCCTAATGTGATTTCTTTATAATGGGTGTGTTCCTTATCTTATCCTAGTGTCTAAACTCTTCTCCATGGCTGGACCCCCAAATAATATTCCTTTACGTGCTAAGGGGTATCTAGAGAGTGGGATAGGTTTAATAACTACCCTAACCCTAACGCATACCCTAACCCTAACCCTAACACGTACCCTAATCCTAACCCGTACCCTAAACCGAGCCCTAACCCTAACACTAACCCTAACCCTAACCCTAACCCATACCCTACGCCGTACCCGAACCCCTCCCCGAACCCATTCCCCAAGCCGTACCCTAAGCCTAACCCTAAGCCTAACCCTAACCCTAGGCTACCCTTGACTGCTTCTGCCTCCAATAGATTTCCTAAGCACTACTGTTTTAAGGAACAGCTTAAAAAGAGAATCCTAATGTGATTTCTTTATAATGGGTGTGTTCCTTATCTTATCCTAGTGTCTAAACTCTTCTCCATGGCTGCACCCCCAAATAATATTCCCTTACGTGCTAAGGGGTATCTAGAGAGTGGGATAGGTTTAATAACTACCCTAACCCTAACGCGTACCCTAACCCTAACCCCTACCCTAACCCTAACACGTACCCTAATCCTAACCCGTACCCTAAACCGAGCCCTAACCCTAACACTAACCCTAACACTAACCCATACCCTACGCCGTACCCGCACCCCTCCCCGAACCCGTAACCTAAGCCGTACCCTAAGCCTAACCCTAAGCCTAACCCTAACCCTAGGCTACCCTTGACTGCTTCTGCCTCCAATAGATTTCCTAAGCACTACTGTTTTAAGGAACAGCTTAAAAAGAGAATCCTAATGTGATTTCTTTATAATGGGTGTGTTCCTTACCTTATCCTAGTGTCTAAACTCTTCTCCATGGCTGCACCCCCAAATAATATTCCCTTACGTGCTAAGGGGTATCTAGAGAGTGGGATAGGTTTAATAACTACCCTAACCCTAACGCGTACCCTAACCCTAACCCCTACCCTAACCCTAACACGTACCCTAATACTAACCTGTACCCTAAACCGAGCCCTAACCCTAACACTAACCCTAACCCATACCCTACGCCGTACCCGCACCCCTCCCCGAACCCGTACCCTAAGCCATACCCTAAACCTAACCCTAAGCCTAACCCTAACCCTAGGCTACCCTTGACTGCTTCTGCCTCCAATTGATTTCCTAAGCAGTAGTGTTTTAAGGAACAGCTTAAAAAGAGAATCCTAATGTGATTTCTTTATAATGGGTGTGTTCCTTATCTTATCCTAGTGTCTAAACACTTCTCCATGGCTGGACCCCCAAATAATATTCCTTTACGTGCTAAGGGGGAGCTAGAGAGTGGGATAGGTTTACTAACTACCCTAGCCCTAACGCGTAACCTAACCCTAACCCCTACCCTAACCCTAACACGTACCCTAATCCTAACCCGTACCCTAAACCGAGCCCTAACCCTAACACTAACCCAAACCCTAACCCTAACCCATACCCTACGCCGTACACGAACACCTCCCCGAACCCATACCCCAAGCCGTACCCTAACCCTAACCCTAAGCCTAACCCTTACCCTAGGCTACCCTTGACTGCTTCTGCCTCCAATAGATTTCCTAAGCACTAGTGTTTTAAGAACAGCTTAAAAAGAGAATCCTAAAGTGATTTCTTTATAATGGGTGTGTTCCTTATCTTATCCTAGTGTCTAAACTCTTCTCCATGGCTGCACCCCCAAATAATATTCCTTTACGTGCTAAGGGGTATCTAGAGAGTGGGATAGGTTTAATAACTACCCTAACCCTAACGCGTACCCTAACCCTAACCCCTACCCTAACCCTAACATGTACCCTAATCCTAACCCGTACCCTAAACCGAGCCGTAACCCTAACACTAACCCTAACCCTAACCCTAACCCATACCCTACGCCGTACCCGAAACCCTCCCCGAACCCGTACCCTAAGCCATACCCTAAGCCTAACCCTAAGCCTAACACTAACCCTAGGCTACCCTTGACTGCTTCTGCCTCCAATAGATTTCCTAAGCACTAGTGTTTTAAGCAACAGCTTAAAAAGAGAATCCTAATGTGATTTCTTTATAATGGGTGTGTTCCTTATCTTATCCTAGTGTCTAAACTCTTCTCCATGGCTGGACCCCCAAATAATATTCCTTTACGTGCTAAGGGGTATCTAGAGAGTGTTATAGGTTTACTAACGACCCTAACCCTAATGCGTACCCTAACCCTAACCCCTACCCTAAACCTACCACGTACCCTAATCCTAACCGTACCCTAAACCGAGCCCTAACCCTAACACAAACCCTAACCCTAACCCTAACCCATACCCTACGCCGTACCCGAAACCCTCCCCGAACCCGTACCCTAAGCCGTACCCTAAGCCTAACCCTAAGCCTAACCCTAACCCTAGGCTACCCTTGACTGCTTCTGCCTCCAATAGATTTCCTAAGCACTAGTGTTTTAAGGAAGAGCTGAAAAAGAGAATCCTAATGTGATTTCTTTATAATGGGTGTGTTCCTTATCTTATCCTAGTGTCTAAACTCTTCTCCATGGCTGGACCCCCAAATAATATTCCTTTACGTGCTAAGGGGTATCTAGAGAGTGGGATAGGTTTAACAACTACCCTAACCCTAACGCGTACCCTAAACCTAACCCCTACCCTAACCCTAACACGTACCCTAATCCTAACCCGTACCCTAAACCGAGCCCTAACCCTAACACTAACCCTAACCCTAACCCTAACCCATACCGTAGGCCGTACCCGCACCCCTCCCCGAACCCGTACCCTAAGCCGTACCCTAAGCCGAACCCTAAGCCTAACCCTAACCCTAGGCTACCCTTGACTGCTTCTGCCTCCAATTGATTTCCTAAGCACTAGTGTTTTAAGGAACAGCTTAAAAAGAGAATCCTAATGTGATTTCTTTATAATGGGTGTGTTCCTTATCTTATCCTAGTGTCTAAACTCTTCTCCATGGCTGCACCCCCAAATAATATTGCCTTACGTGCTAAGGGGTATCTAGAGAGTGGGATAGGTTTACTAACTACCCTAACCCTAACGCGTACCCTAACCCTAACCCCTACCCTAAACCTAACACGTACCCTAATCCTAACCGTACCCTAAACCGAGCCCTAACCCTAACACTAACCCTAACCCTAACCCTAACCCATACCCTACGCTGTACCCGCACCCCTCCCCGAACCCGTACCCTAAGCCGTACCCTAAGCCTAACCCTAAGCCTAACCCTAACCCTAGGCTACCCTTGACTGCTTCTGCCTCCAATAGATTTCCTAAGCACTAGTGTTTTAAGGAACAGCTTAAAAAGAGAATCCTAATGTGATTTCTTTATAATGGGTGTGTTCCTTATCTTATCCTAGTGTCTAAACTCTTCTCCATGGCTGGACCCTCAAATAATATTCCTTTACGTGCTAAGGGGTATCTAGAGAGTGGGATAGGTTTAATAACTACCCTAACCCTAACGCGTACCCTAACCCTAACCCCTAGCCTAACCCTAACACGTACCCTAATCCTAACCCGTACCCTAAACCGAGCCCTAACCCTAACACTAACCCTAACCCTAACCCTAACCCATACCCTACGCCGTACCCGAAACCCTCCCCGAACCCGTACCCTAAGCCGTACCCTAAGCCTAACCCTAAGCCTAACCCTAACCCTAGGCTACCCTTGACTGCTTCTGCCTCCAATAGATTTCCTAAGCACTAGTGTTTTAAGGAACAGCTTAAAAAGAGAATCCTAATGTGATTTCTTTATAATGGGTGTGTTCCTTATCTTATCCTAGTGTCTAAACTCTTCTCCATGGCTGGACCCTCAAATAATATTCCTTTACGTGCTAAGGGGTATCTAGAGAGTGGGATAGGTTTAATAACTACCCTAACCCTAACGCGTACCCTAACCCTAACCCCTACCCTAACCCTAACACGTACCCTAATACTAACCTGTACCCTAAACCGAGCCCTAACCCTAACACTAACCCTAACCCTAACCCTAACCCATACCCTACGCCGTACCCGCACCCCTCCCCGAACCCGTACCCTAAGCCGTACCCTAAGCCTAACCCTAAGCCTAACCCTAACCCTAGGCTACCCTTGACTGCTTCTGCCTCCAATAGATTTCCTAAGCACTAGTGTTTTAAGGAACAGCTTAAAAAGAGAATCCTAATGTGATTTCTTTATAATGGGTGTGTTCCTTATCTTATCCTAGTGTCTAAACTCTTCTCCATGGCTGGACCCCCAAATAATATTCCTTTACGTGCTAAGGGGTATCTAGAGAGTGGGATAGGTTTAATAACTAACCTAACCCTAACGCATACCCTAACCCTAACCCCTACCCTAACCCTAACACGTACCCCAATCCTAACCCGTACCCTAAACCGAGCCCTAACCCTAACACTAACCCTAACCCTAACCCTAACCCATACCCTACGCCGTACCCGAACCCCTCCCCGAACCCATTCCCCAAGCCGTACCCTAAACCTAACCCTAAGCCTAACCCTAACCCTAGGCTACCCTTGACTGCTTCTGCCTCCAATAGATTTCCTAAGCACTAGTGTTTTAAGGAACAGCTTAAAAAGAGAATCCTAATGTGATTTCTTTATAATGGGTGTGTTCCTTATCTTATCCTAGTGTCTAAACTCTTCTCCATGGCTGCACCCCCAAATAATATTTCCTTACGTGCTAAGGGGTATCTAGAGAGTGGGATAGGTTTAATAACTACCCTAACCCTAATGCGTACTCTAACCCTAACCCCTAACCTAACACTAACACGTACCCTAATCCTAACCCGTACCCTAAACCGAGCCCTAACCCTAACACTAACACTAACCCTAACCCTAACCCATACCCTACGCCGTACCTGAACCCCTCCCCAAACCCGTACCGTAAGCCGTACCCTAAGCCTAACCCTAAGCCTAACACTAACCCTAGGCTACCCTTGACTGCTTCTGCCTCCAATAGATTTCCTAAGCACTAGTGTTTTAAGCAACAGCTTAAAAAGAGAATCCTAATGTGATTTCTTTATAATGGGTGTGTTCCTTATCTTATCCTAGTGTCTAAATTCTTCTCCATGGCTGGAACCCCAAATAATATTCCTTTACGTGCTAAGGGGTATCTAGAGAGTGGGATAGGTTTACTAACTACCCTAACCCTAACGCGTACCCTAACCCTAACCCCTACCCTAAACCTAACACGTACCCTAATCCTAACCGTACCCTAAACCGAGCCCTAAACCTAACACTAACCCTAACCCTAACCCTAACCCATACCCTACGCCGTACCTGCCCCCCTCCCCGAACCCGTAACCTAAGCCGTACCCTAAGCCTAACCCTAAGCCTAACCCTAACCCTAGGCTACCCTTGACTGCTTCTGCCTCCAATAGATTTCCTAAGCACTAGTGTTTTAAGGAACAGCTTAAAAAGAGAATCCTAATGTGATTTCTTTATAATGGGTGTGTTCCTTATCTTATCCTAGTGTCTAAACTCTTCTCCATGGCTGCACCCCCAAATAATATTCCCTTACGTGCTAAGGGGTATCTAGAGAGTGGGATAGGTTTAATAACTACCCTAACCCTAACGCGTACCCTAACCCTAACCCCTACCCTAACCCTAACACGTACCCTAATCCTAACCTGTACCCTAAACCGAGGCCTAACCCTAACACTAACCCTAACCCTAACCCTAACCCATACCCTACGCCGTACCCGAAACCCTCCCCGAACCCGTACCCTAAGCCGTACCCTAAGCCTAACCCTAAGCCTAACCCTAACCCTAGGCTACCCTTGACTGCTTCTGCCTCCAATAGATTTCCTAAGCACTAGTGTTTTAAGGAAGAGCTGAAAAAGAGAATCCTAATGTTATTTCTTTATAATGGGTGTGTTCCTTATCTTATCCTAGTGTCTAAACTCTTCTCCATGGCTGGACCCCCAAATAATATTCCTTTTCGTGCTAAGGGGTATCTAGAGAGTGGGATAGGTTTAACAACTACCCTAACCCTAACGCGTACCCTAAACCTAACCCCTACCCTAACCCTAACACGTACCCTAATCCTAACCCGTACCCTAAGCCGAGCCCTAACCCTAACACTAACCCTAACCCTAACCCTAACCCATACCGTAGGCCGTACCCGCACCCCTCCCCGAACCCGTACCCTAAGCCGTACCCTAAGCCGAACCCTAAGCCTAACCCTAACCCTAGGCTACCCTTGACTGCTTCTGCCTCCAATTGATTTCCTAAGCACTAGTGTTTTAAGGAACAGCTTAAAAAGAGAATCCTAATGTGATTTCTTTATAATGGGTGTGTTCCTTATCTTATCCTAGTGTCTAAACTCTTCTCCATGGCTGCACCCCCAAATAATATTGCCTTACGTGCTAAGGGGTATCTAGAGAGTGGGATAGGTTTAATAACTACCCTAAACCTAATGCGTACTCTAACCCTAACCCCTACCCTAACACTAACACGTACCCTAATCCTAACCCGTACCCTAAACCGAGCCCTAACCCTAACACTAACACTAACCCTAACCCTAACCCTAACCCATACCCTACGCCGTACCCGCACCCCTCCCCGAACCCGTACCCTAAGCCGTACCCTAAGCCTAACCCTAAGCCTAACCCTAACCCTAGGCTACCCTTGACTGCTTCTGCCTCCAATAGATTTCCTAAGCACTAGTGTTTTAAGGAACAGCTTAAAAAGAGAATCCTAATGTGATTTCTTTATAATGGGTGTGTTCCTTATCTTATCCTAGTGTCTAAACTCTTCTCCATGGCTGCACCCCCAAATAATATTCCCTTACGTGCTAAGGGGTATCTAGAGAGTGGGATAGGTTTAATAACTACCCTAACCCTAACGCATACCCTAACCCTAACCCTAACACGTACCCTAATCCTAACCCGTACCCTAAACCGAGCCCTAACCCTAACACTAACCCTAACCCTAACCCTAACCCATACCCTACGCCGTACCCGAACCCCTCCTCGAACCCATTCCCCAAGCCGTACCCTATGCCTAACCCTAAGCCTAACCCTAACCCTAGGCTACCCTTGACTGCTTCTGCCTCCAATAGATTTCCTAAGCACTACTGTTTTAAGGAACAGCTTAAAAAGAGAATCCTAATGTGATTTCTTTATAATGGGTGTGTTCCTTATCTTATCCTAGTGTCTAAACTCTTCTCCATGGCTGCACCCCCAAATAATATTCCCTTACGTGCTAAGGGGTATCTAGAGAGTGGGATAGGTTTAATAACTACCCTAACCCTAACGCGTACCCTAACCCTAACCCCTACCCTAACCCTAACACGTACCCTAATCCTAACCCGTACCCTAAACCGAGCCCTAACCCTAACACTAACCCAAACCCTAACCCTAACCCATACCCTACGCCGTACACGAACACCTCCCCGAACCCATACCCCAAGCCGTACCCTAACCCTAACCCTAAGCCTAACCCTAACCCTAGTCTACCCTTGACTGCTTCTGCCTCCAATAGATTTCCTAAGCACTAGTGTTTTAAGGAACAGCTTAAAAAGAGAATCCTAAAGTGATTTCTTTATAATGGGTGTGTTCCTTATCTTATCCTAGTGTCTAAACTCTTCTCCATGGCTGGACCCACAAATAATATTCCTTTACGTGCTAAGGGGTATCTAGAGAGTGGGATAGGTTTAATAACTACCCTAACCCTAACGCTTACCCTAACCCTAACCCGTACCCTAATCCTAACACGTACCCTAATCCTAACCCGTACCCTAAACCGAGCCCTAACCCTAACACTAACCCTAACCCTAACCCATACCCTACGCCGTACCCGCACCCCTCCCCGAACCCGTAACCTAAGCCGTACCCTAAGCCTAACCCTAAGCCTAACCCTAACCCTAGGCTACCCTTGACTGCTTCTGCCTCCAATAGATTTCCTAAGCACTACTGTTTTAAGGAACAGCTTAAAAAGAGAATCCTAATGTGATTTCTTTATAATGGGTGTGTTCCTTACCTTATCCTAGTGTCTAAACTCTTCTCCATGGCTGCACCCCCAAATAATATTCCCTTACGTGCTAAGGGGTATCTAGAGAGTGGGATAGGTTTAATAACTACCCTAACCCTAACGCGTACCCTAACCCTAACCCCTACCCTAACCCTAACACGTACCCTAATACTAACCTGTACCCTAAACCGAGCCCTAACCCTAACACTAACCCTAACCCTAACCCATACCCTACGCCGTACCCGCACCCCTCCCCGAACCCGTACCCTAAGCCATACCCTAAACCTAACCCTAAGCCTAACCCTAACCCTAGGCTACCCTTGACTGCTTCTGCCTCCAATTGATTTCCTAAGCAGTAGTGTTTTAAGGAACAGCTTAAAAAGAGAATCCTAATGTGATTTCTTTATAATGGGTGTGTTCCTTATCTTATCCTAGTGTCTAAACACTTCTCCATGGCTGGACCCCCAAATAATATTCCTTTACGTGCTAAGGGGGAGCTAGAGAGTGGGATAGGTTTACTAACTACCCTAGCCCTAACGCGTAACCTAACCCTAACCCCTACCCTAACCCTAACACGTACCCTAATCCTAACCCGTACCCTAAACCGAGCCCTAACCCTAACACTAACCCAAACCCTAACCCTAACCCATACCCTACGCCGTACACGAACACCTCCCCGAACCCATACCCCAAGCCGTACCCTAACCCTAACCCTAAGCCTAACCCTTACCCTAGGCTACCCTTGACTGCTTCTGCCTCCAATAGATTTCCTAAGCACTAGTGTTTTAAGAACAGCTTAAAAAGAGAATCCTAAAGTGATTTCTTTATAATGGGTGTGTTCCTTATCTTATCCTAGTGTCTAAACTCTTCTCCATGGCTGCACCCCCAAATAATATTCCTTTACGTGCTAAGGGGTATCTAGAGAGTGGGATAGGTTTAATAACTACCCTAACCCTAACGCGTACCCTAACCCTAACCCCTACCCTAACCCTAACATGTACCCTAATCCTAACCCGTACCCTAAACCGAGCCCTAACCCTAACACTAACCCTAACCCTAACCCTAACCCATACCCTACGCCGTACCCGAAACCCTCCCCGAACCCGTACCCTAAGCCATACCCTAAGCCTAACCCTAAGCCTAACACTAACCCTAGGCTACCCTTGACTGCTTCTGCCTCCAATAGATTTCCTAAGCACTAGTGTTTTAAGCAACAGCTTAAAAAGAGAATCCTAATGTGATTTCTTTATAATGGGTGTGTTCCTTATCTTATCCTAGTGTCTAAACTCTTCTCCATGGCTGGACCCCCAAATAATATTCCTTTACGTGCTAAGGGGTATCTAGAGAGTGTTATAGGTTTACTAACGACCCTAACCCTAATGCGTACCCTAACCCTAACCCCTACCCTAAACCTACCACGTACCCTAATCCTAACCGTACCCTAAACCGAGCCCTAACCCTAACACAAACCCTAACCCTAACCCTAACCCATACCCTACGCCGTACCCGAAACCCTCCCCGAACCCGTACCCTAAGCCGTACCCTAAGCCTAACCCTAAGCCTAACCCTAACCCTAGGCTACCCTTGACTGCTTCTGCCTCCAATAGATTTCCTAAGCACTAGTGTTTTAAGGAAGAGCTGAAAAAGAGAATCCTAATGTGATTTCTTTATAATGGGTGTGTTCCTTATCTTATCCTAGTGTCTAAACTCTTCTCCATGGCTGGACCCCCAAATAATATTCCTTTACGTGCTAAGGGGTATCTAGAGAGTGGGATAGGTTTAACAACTACCCTAACCCTAACGCGTACCCTAAACCTAACCCCTACCCTAACCCTAACACGTACCCTAATCCTAACCCGTACCCTAAACCGAGCCATAACCCTAACACTAACCCTAACCCTAACCCTAACCCATACCGTAGGCCGTACCCGCACCCCTCCCCGAACCCGTACCCTAAGCCGTACCCTAAGCCGAACCCTAAGCCTAACCCTAACCCTAGGCTACCCTTGACTGCTTCTGCCTCCAATTGATTTCCTAAGCACTAGTGTTTTAAGGAACAGCTTAAAAAGAGAATCCTAATGTGATTTCTTTATAATGGGTGTGTTCCTTATCTTATCCTAGTGTCTAAACTCTTCTCCATGGCTGCACCCCCAAATAATATTGCCTTACGTGCTAAGGGGTATCTAGAGAGTGGGATAGGTTTAATAACTACCCTAAACCTAATGCGTACTCGAACCCTAACCCCTACCCTAACACTAACACGTACCCTAATCCTAACCCGTACCCTAAACCGAGCCCTAACCCTAACACTAACACTAACCCTAACCCTAACCCATACCCTACGCCGTACCTGAACCCCTCCCCAAACCCGTACCCTAAGCCGTACCCTAAGCCTAACCCTAAGCCTAACACTAACCCTAGGCTACCCTTGACTGCTTCTGCCTCCAATAGATTTCCTAAGCACTAGTGTTTTAAGCAACAGCTTAAAAAGAGAATCCTAATGTGATTTCTTTATAATGGGTGTGTTCCTTATCTTATCCTAGTGTCTAAATTCTTCTCCATGGCTGGAACCCCAAATAATATTCCTTTACGTGCTAAGGGGTATCTAGAGAGTGGGATAGGTTTACTAACTACCCTAACCCTAACGCGTACCCTAACCCTAACCCCTACCCTAAACCTAACACGTACCCTAATCCTAACCGTACCCTAATCCGAGCCCTAACCCTAACACTAACCCTAACCCTAACCCTAACCCATACCCTACGCCGTACCCGAAACCCTCCCCGAACCCGTACCCTAAGCCGTACCCTAAGCCTAACCCTAAGCCTAACCCTAACCCTAGGCTACCCTTGACTGCTTCTGCCTCCAATAGATTTCCTAAGCACTAGTGTTTTAAGGAACAGCTTAAAAAGAGAATCCTAATGTGATTTCTTTATAATGGGTGTGTTCCTTATCTTATCCTAGTGTCTAAACTCTTCTCCATGGCTGGACCCTCAAATAATATTCCTTTACGTGCTAAGGGGTATCTAGAGAGTGGGATAGGTTTAATAACTACACTAACCCTAACGCGTACCCTAACCCTAACCCCTACCCTAACCCTAACACGTACCCTAATACTAACCTGTACCCTAAACCGAGCCCTAACCCTAACACTAACCCTAACCCTAACCCTAACCCATACCCTACGCCGTACCCGCACCCCTCCCCGAACCCGTACCCTAAGCCGTACCCTAAGCCTAACCCTAAGCCTAACCCTAACCCTAGGCTACCCTTGACTGCTTCTGCCTCCAATAGATTTCCTAAGCACTAGTGTTTTAAGGAACAGCTTAAAAAGAGAATCCTAATGTGATTTCTTTATAATGGGTGTGTTCCTTATCTTATCCTAGTGTCTAAACTCTTCTCCATGGCTGCACCCCCAAATAATATTCCTTTACGTGCTAAGGGGTATCTAGAGAGTGGGATAGGTTTAATAACTAACCTAACCCTAACGCATACCCTAACCCTAACCCCTACCCTAACCCTAACACGTACCCTAATCCTAACCCGTACCCTAAACCGAGCCCTAACCCTAACACTAACCCTAACCCTAACCCTAACCCATACCCTACGCCGTACCCGAACCCTTCCCCGAACCCATTCCCCAAGCCGTACCCTAAACCTAACCCTAAGCCTAACCCTAACCCTAGGCTACCCTTGATTGCTTCTGCCTCCAATAGATTTCCTAAGCACTAGTGTTTTAAGGAACAGCTTAAAAAGAGAATCCTAATGTGATTTCTTTATAATGGGTGTGTTCCTTATCTTATCCTAGTGTCTAAACTCTTCTCCATGGCTGCACCCCCAAATAATATTTCCTTACGTGCTAAGGGGTATCTAGAGAGTGGGATAGGTTTAATAACTACCCTAACCCTAATGCGTACTCTAACCCTAACCCCTAACCTAACACTAACACGTACCCTAATCCTAACCCGTACCCTAAACCGAGCCCTAACCCTAACACTAACACTAACCCTAACCCTAACCCATACCCTACGCCGTACCTGAACCCCTCCCCAAACCCGTACCGTAAGCCGTACCCTAAGCCTAACCCTAAGCCTAACACTAACCCTAGGCTACCCTTGACTGCTTCTGCCTCCAATAGATTTCCTAAGCACTAGTGTTTTAAGCAACAGCTTAAAAAGAGAATCCTAATGTGATTTCTTTATAATGGGTGTGTTCCTTATCTTATCCTAGTGTCTAAATTCTTCTCCATGGCTGGAACCCCAAATAATATTCCTTTACGTGCTAAGGGGTATCTAGAGAGTGGGATAGGTTTACTAACTACCCTAACCCTAACGCGTACCCTAACCCTAATCCCTACCCTAAACCTAACACGTACCCTAATCCTAACCATACCCTAAACCGAGCCCTAACCCTAACACTAACCCTAACCCTAACCCATACCCTACGCCGTACCCGCACCCCTCCCCGAACCCGTAACCTAGGCCGTACCCTAAGCCTAACCCTAAGCCTAACCCTAACCCTAGGCTACCCTTGACTGCTTCTGCCTCCAATAGATTTCCTAAGCACTAGTGTTTTAAGGAACAGCTTAAAAAGAGAATCCTAATGTGATTTCTTTATAATGGGTGTGTTCCTTATCTTATCCTAGTGTCTAAACTCTTCTCCATGGCTGCACCCCCAAATAATATTCCCTTACGTGCTAAGGGGTATCTAGAGAGTGGGATAGGTTTAATAACTACCCTAACCCTAACGCGTACCCTAACCCTAACCCCTACCCTAACCCTAACACGTACCCTAATCCTAACCTGTACCCTAAACCGAGGCCTAACCCTAACACTAACCCTAACCCTAACCCTAACCCATACCCTACGCCGTACCCGCACACCTCCCCGAACCCGTACCCTAAGCCATACCCTAAACCTAACCCTAAGCCTAACCCTAACCCTAGGCTACCCTTGACTGCTTCTGCCTCCAATTGATTTCCTAAGCAGTAGTGTTTTAAGGAACAGCTTAAAAAGAGAATCCTAATGTGATTTCTTTATAATGGGTGTGTTCCTTATCTTATCCTAGTGTCTAAACTCTTCTCCATGGCTGGACCCCCAAATAATATTCCTTTACGTGCTAAGGGGGAGCTAGAGAGTGGGAGAGGTTTACTAACTACCCTAGCCCTAACGCGTAACCTAACCCTAACCCCTACCCTAACCCTAACACGTACCCTAATCCTAACCCGTACCCTAAACCGAGCCCTAACCCTAACACTAACCCAAACCCTAACCCTAACCCATACCCTACGCCGTACACGAACACCTCCCCGAACCAATACCCCAAGCCGTACCCTAACCCTAACCCTAAGCCTAACCCTAACCCTAGGCTACCCTTGACTGCTTCTGCCTCCAATAGATTTCCTAAGCACTACTGTTTTAAGGAACAGCTTAAAAAGAGAATCCTAAAGTGATTTCTTTATAATGGGTGTGTTCCTTATCTTATCCTAGTGTCTAAACTCTTCTCCATGGCTGGACCCCCAAATAATATTCCTTTACGTGCTAAGGGGTATCTAGAGAGTGGGATAGGTTTAATAACTACCCTAACCCTAACGCGTACCCTAACCCTAACCCCTACCCTAACCCTAACACGTACCCTAATCCTAACCCCTACCCTAAACCGAGCCCTAACCCTAACACTAACCCTAACCCTAACCCTAACCCATACCCTACGCCGTACCCGAAACCCTCCCCGAACTCGTACCCTAAGCCGTACCCTAAGCCTAACCCTAAGCCTAACCCTAACCCTAGGCTACCCTTGACTGCTTCTGCCTCCAATAGATTTCCTAAGCACTAGTGTTTTAAGGAACAGCTTAAAAAGAGAATCCTAATGTGATTTCTTTATAATGGGTGTGTTCCTTATCTTATCCTAGTGTCTAAACTTTTCTCCATGGCTGGACCCTCAAATAATATTCCTTTACGTGCTAAGGGGTATCTAGAGATTGGGATAGGTTTAATAACTACCCTAACCCTAACGCGTACCCTAACCCTAACCCCTACCCTAACCCTAACACGTACCCTAATCCTAACCCGTACCCTAAACCGAGCCCTAACCCTAACACTAACCCTAACCCTAACCCTAACCCATACCCTACGCCGTACCCGCACCCCTCCCCGAACCCGTACCCTAAGCCGTACCCTAAGCCTAACCCTAAGCCTAACCCTAACCCTATGCTACCCTTGACTGCTTCTGCCTCCAATAGATTTCCTAAGCACTAGTGTTTTAAGGAACAGCTTAAAAAGAGAATCCTAATGTGATTTCTTTATAATGGGTGTGTTCCTTATCTTATCCTAGTGTCTAAACTCTTCTCCATGGCTGGACCCCCAAATAATATTCCTTTACGTGCTAAGGGGTATCTAGAGAGTGGGATAGGTTTAATAACTACCCTAACCCTAACGCATACCCTAACCCTAACCCTAACACGTACCCTAATCCTAACCCGTACCCTAAACCGAGCCCTAACCCTAACACTAACCCTAACCCTAACCCTAACCCATACCCTACGCCGTACCCGAACCCCTCCCCGAACCCATTCCCCAAGCCGTACCCTATGCCTAACCCTAAGCCTAACCCTAACCCTAGGCTACCCTTGACTGCTTCTGCCTCCAATAGATTTCCTAAGCACTACTGTTTTAAGGAACAGCTTAAAAAGAGAATCCTAATGTGATTTCTTTATAATGGGTGTGTTCCTTATCTTATCCTAGTGTCTAAACTCTTCTCCATGGCTGCACCCCCAAATAATATTCCCCTTACGTGCTAAGGGGTATCTAGAGAGTGGGATAGGTTTAATAACTACCCTAACCCTAACGCGTACCCTAACCCTAACCCCTACCCTAACCCTAACACGTACCCTAATCCTAACCTGTACCCTAAACCGAGGCCTAAGCCTAACACTAACCCTAACCCTAACCCTAACCCATACCCTACGCCGTACCCGCACACCTCCCCGAACCCGTACCCTAAGCCATACCCTAAACCTAACCCTAAGCCTAACCCTAACCCTAGGCTACCCTTGACTGCTTCTGCCTCCAATTGATTTCCTAAGCAGTAGTGTTTTAAGGAACAGCTTAAAAAGAGAATCCTAATGTGATTTCTTTATAATGGGTGTGTTCCTTATCTTATCCTAGTGTCTAAACTCTTCTCCATGGCTGGACCCCCAAATAATATTCCTTTACGTGCTAAGGGGGAGCTAGAGAGTGGGATAGGTTTACTAACTACCCTAGCCCTAACGCGTAACCTAACCCTAACCCCTACCCTAACCCTAACACGTACCCTAATCCTAACCCGTACCCTAAACCGAGCCCTAACCCTAACACTAACCCAAACCCTAACCCTAACCCATACCCTACGCCGTACACGAACACCTCCCCGAACCCATACCCCAGCCGTACCCTAACCCTAACCCTAAGCCTAACCCTAACCCTAGTCTACCCTTGACTGCTTCTGCCTCCAATAGATTTCCTAAGCACTAGTGTTTTAAGGAACAGCTTAAAAAGAGAATCCTAAAGTGATTTCTTTATAATGGGTGTGTTCCTTATCTTATCCTAGTGTCTAAACTCTTCTCCATGGCTGGACCCACAAATAATATTCCTTTACGTGCTAAGGGGTATCTAGAGAGTGGGATAGGTTTAATAACTACCCTAACCCTAACGCTTACCCTAACCCTAACCCCTACCCTAACCCTAACACGTACCCTAATCCTAACCCGTACCCTAAACCGAGCCCTAACTCTAACACTAACCCTAACCCTAACCCATACCCTACGCCGTACCCGCACCCCTCCCCGAACCCGTAACCTAAGCCGTACCCTAAGCCTAACCCTAAGCCTAACCCTAACCCTAGGCTACCCTTGACTGCTTCTGCCTCCAATAGATTTCCTAAGCACTACTGTTTTAAGGAACAGCTTAAAAAGAGAATCCTAATGTGATTTCTTTATAATGGGTGTGTTCCTTACCTTATCCTAGTGTCTAAACTCTTCTCCATGGCTGCACCCCCAAATAATATTCCCTTACGTGCTAAGGGGTATCTAGAGAGTGGGATAGGTTTAATAACTACCCTAACCCTAACGCGTACCCTAACCCTAACCCCTACCCTAACCCTAACACGTACCCTAATACTAACCTGTACCCTAAACCGAGCCCTAACCCTAACACTAACCCTAACCCTAACCCATACCCTACGCCGTACCCGCACCCCTCCCCGAACCCGTACCCTAAGCCATACCCTAAACCTAACCCTAAGCCTAACCCTAACCCTAGGCTACCCTTGACTGCTTCTGCCTCCAATTGATTTCCTAAGCAGTAGTGTTTTAAGGAACAGCTTAAAAAGAGAATCCTAATGTGATTTCTTTATAATGGGTGTGTTCCTTATCTTATCCTAGTGTCTAAACACTTCTCCATGGCTGGACCCCCAAATAATATTCCTTTACGTGCTAAGGGGGAGCTAGAGAGTGGGATAGGTTTACTAACTACCCTAGCCCTAACGCGTAACCTAACCCTAACCCCTACCCTAACCCTAACACGTACCCTAATCCTAACCCGTACCCTAAACCGAGCCCTAACCCTAACAGTAACCCAAACCCTAACCCTAACCCATACCCTACGCCGTACACGAACACCTCCCCGAACCCATACCCCAAGCCGTACCCTAACCCTAACCCTAAGCCTAACCCTTACCCTAGGCTACCCTTGACTGCTTCTGCCTCCAATAGATTTCCTAAGCACTAGTGTTTTAAGAACAGCTTAAAAAGAGAATCCTAAAGTGATTTCTTTATAATGGGTGTGTTCCTTATCTTATCCTAGTGTCTAAACTCTTCTCCATGGCTGCACCCCCAAATAATATTCCTTTACGTGCTAAGGGGTATCTAGAGAGTGGGATAGGTTTAATAACTACCCTAACCCTAACGCGTACCCTAACCCTAACCCCTACCCTAACCCTAACATGTACCCTAATCCTAACCCGTACCCTAAACCGAGCCCTAACCCTAACACTAACCCTAACCCTAACCCTAACCCATACCCTACGCCGTACCCGAAACCCTCCCCGAACCCGTACCCTAAGCCATACCCTAAGCCTAACCCTAAGCCTAACACTAACCCTAGGCTACCCTTGACTGCTTCTGCCTCCAATAGATTTCCTAAGCACTAGTGTTTTAAGCAACAGCTTAAAAAGAGAATCCTAATGTGATTTCTTTATAATGGGTGTGTTCCTTATCTTATCCTAGTGTCTAAACTCTTCTCCATGGCTGGACCCCCAAATAATATTCCTTTACGTGCTAAGGGGTATCTAGAGAGTGTTATAGGTTTACTAACGACCCTAACCCTAATGCGTACCCTAACCCTAACCCCTACCCTAAACCTACCACGTACCCTAATCCTAACCGTACCCTAAACCGAGCCCTAACCCTAACACAAACCCTAACCCTAACCCTAACCCATACCCTACGCCGTACCCGAAACCCTCCCCGAACCCGTACCCTAAGCCGTACCCTAAGCCTAACCCTAAGCCTAACCCTAACCCTAGGCTACCCTTGACTGCTTCTGCCTCCAATAGATTTCCTAAGCACTAGTGTTTTAAGGAAGAGCTGAAAAAGAGAATCCTAATGTGATTTCTTTATAATGGGTGTGTTCCTTATCTTATCCTAGTGTCTAAACTCTTCTCCATGGCTGGACCCCCAAATAATATTCCTTTACGTGCTAAGGGGTATCTAGAGAGTGGGATAGGTTTAACAACTACCCTAACCCTAACGCGTACCCTAAACCTAACCCCTACCCTAACCCTAACACGTACCCTAATCCTAACCCGTACCCTAAACCGAGCCATAACCCTAACACTAACCCTAACCCTAACCCTAACCCATACCGTAGGCCGTACCCGCACCCCTCCCCGAACCCGTACCCTAAGCCGTACCCTAAGCCGAACCCTAAGCCTAACCCTAACCCTAGGCTACCCTTGACTGCTTCTGCCTCCAATTGATTTCCTAAGCACTAGTGTTTTAAGGAACAGCTTAAAAAGAGAATCCTAATGTGATTTCTTTATAATTGGTGTGTTCCTTATCTTATCCTAGTGTCTAAACTCTTCTCCATGGCTGCACCCCCAAATAATATTGCCTTACGTGCTAAGGGGTATCTAGAGAGTGGGATAGGTTTAATAACTACCCTAAACCTAATGCGTACTCTAACCCTAACCCCTACCCTAACACTAACACGTACCCTAATCCTAACCCGTACCCTAAACCGAGCCCTAACCCTAACACTAACACTAACCCTAACCCTAACCCATACCCTACGCCGTACCTGAACCCCTCCCCAAACCCGTACCCTAAGCCGTACCCTAAGCCTAACCCTAAGCCTAACACTAACCCTAGGCTACCCTTGACTGCTTCTGCCTCCAATAGATTTCCTAAGCACTAGTGTTTTAAGCAACAGCTTAAAAAGAGAATCCTAATGTGATTTCTTTATAATGGGTGTGTTCCTTATCTTATCCTAGTGTCTAAATTCTTCTCCATGGCTGGAACCCCAAATAATATTCCTTTACGTGCTAAGGGGTATCTAGAGAGTGGGATAGGTTTACTAACTACCCTAACCCTAACGCGTACCCTAACCCTAACCCCTACCCTAAACCTAACACGTACCCTAATCCTAACTGTACCCTAAACCGAGCCCTAACCCTAACACTAACCCTAACCCTAACCCTAACCCATACCCTACGCCGTACCCGAAACCCTCCCCGAACCCGTACCCTAAGCCGTACCCTAAGCCTAACCCTAAGCCTAACCCTAACCCTAGGCTACCCTTGACTGCTTCTGCCTCCAATAGATTTCCTAAGCACTAGTGTTTTAACGAACAGCTTAAAAAGAGAATCCTAATGTGATTTCTTTATAATGGGTGTGTTCCTTATCTTATCCTAGTGTCTAAACTCTTCTCCATGGCTGGACCCTCAAATAATATTCCTTTACGTGCTAAGGGGTATCTAGAGAGTGGGATAGGTTTAATAACTACCCTAACCCTAACGCGTACCCTAACCCTAACCCCTACCCTAACCCTAACACGTACCCTAATCCTAACCCGTACCCTAAACCGAGCCCTAACCCTAACACTAACCCTAACCCTAACCCTAACCCATACCCTACGCCGTACCCGAAACCCTCCCCGAACCCGTACCCTAAGCCGTACCCTAAGCCTAACCCTAAGCCTAACCCTAACCCTAGGCTACCCTTGACTGCTTCTGCCTCCAATAGATTTCCTAAGCACTAGTGTTTTAAGGAACAGCTTAAAAAGAGAATCCTAATGTGATTTCTTTATAATGGGTGTGTTCCTTATCTTATCCTAGTGTCTAAACTTTTCTCCATGGCTGGACCCTCAAATAATATTCCTTTACGTGCTAAGGGGTATCTAGAGATTGGGATAGGTTTAATAACTACCCTAACCCTAACGCGTACCCTAACCCTAACCCCTACCCTAACCCTAACACGTACCCTAATCCTAACCCGTACCCTAAACCGAGCCCTAACCCTAACACTAACCCTAACCCTAACCCTAACCCATACCCTACGCCGTACCCGCACCCCTCCCCGAACCCGTACCCTAAGCCGTACCCTAAGCCTAACCCTAAGCCTAACCCTAACCCTAGGCTACCCTTGACTGCTTCTGCCTCCAATAGATTTCCTAAGCACTAGTGTTTTAAGGAACAGCTTAAAAAGAGAATCCTAATGTGATTTCTTTATAATGGGTGTGTTCCTTATCTTATCCTAGTGTCTAAACTCTTCTCCATGGCTGGACCCCCAAATAATATTCCTTTACGTGCTAAGGGGTATCTAGAGAGTGGGATAGGTTTAATAACTACCCTAACCCTAACGCATACCCTAACCCTAACCCTAACACGTACCCTAATCCTAACCCGTACCCTAAACCGAGCCCTAACCCTAACACTAACCCTAACCCTAACCCTAACCCATACCCTACGCCGTACCCGAACCCCTCCCCGAACCCATTCCCCAAGCCGTACCCTATGCCTAACCCTAAGCCTAACCCTAACCCTAGGCTACCCTTGACTGCTTCTGCCTCCAATAGATTTCCTAAGCACTACTGTTTTAAGGAACAGCTTAAAAAGAGAATCCTAATGTGATTTCTTTATAATGGGTGTGTTCCTTATCTTATCCTAGTGTCTAAACTCTTCTCCATGGCTGCACCCCCAAATAATATTCCCTTACGTGCTAAGGGGTATCTAGAGAGTGGGATAGGTTTAATAACTACCCTAACCCTAACGCGTACCCTAACCCTAACCCCTACCCTAACCCTAACACGTACCCTAATCCTAACCTGTACCCTAAACCGAGGCCTAAGCCTAACACTAACCCTAACCCTAACCCTAACCCATACCCTACGCCGTACCCGCACACCTCCCCGAACCCGTACCCTAAGCCATACCCTAAACCTAACCCTAAGCCTAACCCTAACCCTAGGCTACCCTTGACTGCTTCTGCCTCCAATTGATTTCCTAAGCAGTAGTGTTTTAAGGAACAGCTTAAAAAGAGAATCCTAATGTGATTTCTTTATAATGGGTGTGTTCCTTATCTTATCCTAGTGTCTAAACTCTTCTCCATGGCTGGACCCCCAAATAATATTCCTTTACGTGCTAAGGGGGAGCTAGAGAGTGGGATAGGTTTACTAACTACCCTAGCCCTAACGCGTAACCTAACCCTAACCCCTACCCTAACCCTAACACGTACCCTAATCCTAACCCGTACCCTAAACCGAGCCCTAACCCTAACACTAACCCAAACCCTAACCCTAACCCATACCCTACGCCGTACACAAACACCTCCCCGAACCCATACCCCAGCCGTACCCTAACCCTAACCCTAAGCCTAACCCTAACCCTAGTCTACCCTTGACTGCTTCTGCCTCCAATAGATTTCCTAAGCACTAGTGTTTTAAGGAACAGCTTAAAAAGAGAATCCTAAAGTGATTTCTTTATAATGGGTGTGTTCCTTATCTTATCCTAGTGTCTAAACTCTTCTCCATGGCTCGACCCACAAATAATATTCCTTTACGTGCTAAGGGGTATCTAGAGAGTGGGATAGGTTTAAAAACTACCCTAACCCTAACGCTTACCCTAACCCTAACCCCTACCCTAACCCTAACACGTACCCTAATCCTAACCCGTACCCTAAACCGAGCCCTAACCCTAACACTAACCCTAACCCTAACCCATACCCTACGCCGTACCCGCACCCCTCCCCGAACCCGTAACCTAAGCCGTACCCTAAGCCTAACCCTAAGCCTAACCCTAACCCTAGGCTACCCTTGACTGCTTCTGCCTCCAATAGATTTCCTAAGCACTACTGTTTTAAGGAACAGCTTAAAAAGAGAATCCTAATGTGATTTCTTTATAATGGGTGTGTTCCTTACCTTATCCTAGTGTCTAAACTCTTCTCCATGGCTGCACCCCCAAATAATATTCCCTTACGTGCTAAGGGGTATCTAGAGAGTGGGATAGGTTTAATAACTACCCTAACCCTAACGCGTACCCTAACCCTAACCCCTACCCTAACCCTAACACGTACCCTAATACTAACCTGTACCCTAAACCGAGCCCTAACCCTAACACTAATCCTAACCCTAACCCATACCCTACGCCGTACCCGCACCCCTCCCCGAACCCGTACCCTAAGCCATACCCTAAACCTAACCCTAAGCCTAACCCTAACCCTAGGCTACCCTTGACTGCTTCTGCCTCCAATTGATTTCCTAAGCAGTAGTGTTTTAAGGAACAGCTTAAAAAGAGAATCCTAATGTGATTTCTTTATAATGGGTGTGTTCCTTATCTTATCCTAGTGTCTAAACACTTCTCCATGGCTGGACCCCCAAATAATATTCCTTTACGTGCTAAGGGGGAGCTAGAGAGTGGGATAGGTTTACTAACTACCCTAGCCCTAACGCGTAACCTAACCCTAACCCCTACCCTAACCCTAACACGTACCCTAATCCTAACCCGTACCCTAAACCGAGCCCTAACCCTAACACTAACCCAAACCCTAACCCTAACCCATACCCTACGCCGTACACGAACACCTCCCCGAACCCATACCCCAAGCCGTACCCTAACCCTAACCCTAAGCCTAACCCTTACCCTAGGCTACCCTTGACTGCTTCTGCCTCCAATAGATTTCCTAAGCACTAGTGTTTTAAGAACAGCTTAAAAAGAGAATCCTAAAGTGATTTCTTTATAATGGGTGTGTTCCTTATCTTATCCTAGTGTCTAAACTCTTCTCCATGGCTGCACCCCCAAATAATATTCCTTTACGTGCTAAGGGGTATCTAGAGAGTGGGATAGGTTTAATAACTACCCTAACCCTAACGCGTACCCTAACCCTAACCCCTACCCTAACCCTAACATGTACCCTAATCCTAACCCGTACCCTAAACCGAGCCGTAACCCTAACACTAACCCTAACCCTAACCCTAACCCATACCCTACGCCGTACCCGAAACCCTCCCCGAACCCGTACCCTAAGCCATACCCTAAGCCTAACCCTAAGCCTAACACTAACCCTAGGCTACCCTTGACTGCTTCTGCCTCCAATAGATTTCCTAAGCACTAGTGTTTTAAGCAACAGCTTAAAAAGAGAATCCTAATGTGATTTCTTTATAATGGGTGTGTTCCTTATCTTATCCTAGTGTCTAAACTCTTCTCCATGGCTGGACCCCCAAATAATATTCCTTTACGTGCTAAGGGGTATCTAGAGAGTGTTATAGGTTTACTAACGACCCTAACCCTAATGCGTACCCTAACCCTAACCCCTACCCTAAACCTACCACGTACCCTAATCCTAACCGTACCCTAAACCGAGCCCTAACCCTAACACAAACCCTAACCCTAACCCTAACCCATACCCTACGCCGTACCCGAAACCCTCCCCGAACCCGTACCCTAAGCCGTACCCTAAGCCTAACCCTAAGCCTAACCCTAACCCTAGGCTACCCTTGACTGCTTCTGCCTCCAATAGATTTCCTAAGCACTAGTGTTTTAAGGAAGAGCTGAAAAAGAGAATCCTAATGTGATTTCTTTATAATGGGTGTGTTCCTTATCTTATCCTAGTGTCTAAACTCTTCTCCATGGCTGGACCCTTAAATAATATTCCTTTACGTGCTAAGGGGTATCTAGAGAGTGGGATAGGTTTAACAACTACCCTAACCCTAACGCGTACCCTAAACCTAACCCCTACCCTAACCCTAACACGTACCCTAATCCTAACCCGTACCCTAAACCGAGCCCTAACCCTAACACTAACCCTAACCCTAACCCTAACCCATACCGTAGGCCGTACCCGCACCCCTCCCCGAACCCGTACCCTAAGCCGTACCCTAAGCCGAACCCTAAGCCTAACCCTAACCCTAGGCTACCCTTGACTGCTTCTGCCTCCAATTGATTTCCTAAGCACTAGTGTTTTAAGGAACAGCTTAAAAAGAGAATCCTAATGTGATTTCTTTATAATGGGTGTGTTCCTTATCTTATCCTAGTGTCTAAACTCTTCTCCATGGCTGCACCCCCAAATAATATTGCCTTACGTGCTAAGGGGTATCTAGAGAGTGGGATAGGTTTACTAACTACCCTAACCCTAACGCGTACCCTAACCCTAACCCCTACCCTAAACCTAACACGTACCCTAATCCTAACCGTACCCTAAACCGAGCCCTAACCCTAACACTAACCCTAACCCTAACCCTAACCCATACCCTACGCTGTACCCGCACCCCTCCCCGAACCCGTACCCTAAGCCGTACCCTAAGCCTAACCCTAAGCCTAACCCTAACCCTAGGCTACCCTTGACTGCTTCTGCCTCCAATAGATTTCCTAAGCACTAGTGTTTTAAGGAACAGCTTAAAAAGAGAATCCTAATGTGATTTCTTTATAATGGGTGTGTTCCTTATCTTATCCTAGTGTCTAAACTCTTCTCCATGGCTGGACCCTCAAATAATATTCCTTTACGTGCTAAGGGGTATCTAGAGAGTGGGATAGGTTTAATAACTACCCTAACCCTAACGCGTACCCTAACCCTAACCCCTAGCCTAACCCTAACACGTACCCTAATCCTAACCCGTACCCTAAACCGAGCCCTAACCCTAACACTAACCCTAACCCTAACCCTAACCCATACCCTACGCCGTACCCGAAACCCTCCCCGAACCCGTACCCTAAGCCGTACCCTAAGCCTAACCCTAAGCCTAACCCTAACCCTAGGCTACCCTTGACTGCTTCTGCCTCCAATAGATTTCCTAAGCACTAGTGTTTTAAGGAACAGCTTAAAAAGAGAATCCTAATGTGATTTCTTTATAATGGGTGTGTTCCTTATCTTATCCTAGTGTCTAAACTCTTCTCCATGGCTGGACCCTCAAATAATATTCCTTTACGTGCTAAGGGGTATCTAGAGAGTGGGATAGGTTTAATAACTACCCTAACCCTAACGCGTACCCTAACCCTAACCCCTACCCTAACCCTAACACGTACCCTAATACTAACCTGTACCCTAAACCGAGCCCTAACCCTAACACTAACCCTAACCCTAACCCTAACCCATACCCTACGCCGTACCCGCACCCCTCCCCGAACCCGTACCCTAAGCCGTACCCTAAGCCTAACCCTAAGCCTAACCCTAACCCTAGGCTACCCTTGACTGCTTCTGCCTCCAATAGATTTCCTAAGCACTAGTGTTTTAAGGAACAGCTTAAAAAGAGAATCCTAATGTGATTTCTTTATAATGGGTGTGTTCCTTATCTTATCCTAGTGTCTAAACTCTTCTCCATGGCTGGACCCCCAAATAATATTCCTTTACGTGCTAAGGGGTATCTAGAGAGTGGGATAGGTTTAATAACTAACCTAACCCTAACGCATACCCTAACCCTAACCCCTACCCTAACCCTAACACGTACCCCAATCCTAACCCGTACCCTAAACCGAGCCCTAACCCTAACACTAACCCTAACCCTAACCCTAACCCATACCCTACGCCGTACCCGAACCCCTCCCCGAACCCATTCCCCAAGCCGTACCCTAAACCTAACCCTAAGCCTAACCCTAACCCTAGGCTACCCTTGACTGCTTCTGCCTCCAATAGATTTCCTAAGCACTAGTGTTTTAAGGAACAGCTTAAAAAGAGAATCCTAATGTGATTTCTTTATAATGGGTGTGTTCCTTATCTTATCCTAGTGTCTAAACTCTTCTCCATGGCTGCACCCCCAAATAATATTTCCTTACGTGCTAAGGGGTATCTAGAGAGTGGGATAGGTTTAATAACTACCCTAACCCTAATGCGTACTCTAACCCTAACCCCTAACCTAACACTAACACGTACCCTAATCCTAACCCGTACCCTAAACCGAGCCCTAACCCTAACACTAACACTAACCCTAACCCTAACCCATACCCTACGCCGTACCTGAACCCCTCCCCAAACCCGTACCGTAAGCCGTACCCTAAGCCTAACCCTAAGCCTAACACTAACCCTAGGCTACCCTTGACTGCTTCTGCCTCCAATAGATTTCCTAAGCACTAGTGTTTTAAGCAACAGCTTAAAAAGAGAATCCTAATGTGATTTCTTTATAATGGGTGTGTTCCTTATCTTATCCTAGTGTCTAAATTCTTCTCCATGGCTGGAACCCCAAATAATATTCCTTTACGTGCTAAGGGGTATCTAGAGAGTGGGATAGGTTTACTAACTACCCTAACCCTAACGCGTACCCTAACCCTAACCCCTACCCTAAACCTAACACGTACCCTAATCCTAACCGTACCCTAAACCGAGCCCTAAACCTAACACTAACCCTAACCCTAACCCTAACCCATACCCTACGCCGTACCTGCCCCCCTCCCCGAACCCGTAACCTAAGCCGTACCCTAAGCCTAACCCTAAGCCTAACCCTAACCCTAGGCTACCCTTGACTGCTTCTGCCTCCAATAGATTTCCTAAGCACTAGTGTTTTAAGGAACAGCTTAAAAAGAGAATCCTAATGTGATTTCTTTATAATGGGTGTGTTCCTTATCTTATCCTAGTGTCTAAACTCTTCTCCATGGCTGCACCCCCAAATAATATTCCCTTACGTGCTAAGGGGTATCTAGAGAGTGGGATAGGTTTAATAACTACCCTAACCCTAACGCGTACCCTAACCCTAACCCCTACCCTAACCCTAACACGTACCCTAATCCTAACCTGTACCCTAAACCGAGGCCTAACCCTAACACTAACCCTAACCCTAACCCTAACCCATACCCTACGCCGTACCCGAAACCCTCCCCGAACCCGTACCCTAAGCCGTACCCTAAGCCTAACCCTAAGCCTAACCCTAACCCTAGGCTACCCTTGACTGCTTCTGCCTCCAATAGATTTCCTAAGCACTAGTGTTTTAAGGAAGAGCTGAAAAAGAGAATCCTAATGTTATTTCTTTATAATGGGTGTGTTCCTTATCTTATCCTAGTGTCTAAACTCTTCTCCATGGCTGGACCCCCAAATAATATTCCTTTTCGTGCTAAGGGGTATCTAGAGAGTGGGATAGGTTTAACAACTACCCTAACCCTAACGCGTACCCTAAACCTAACCCCTACCCTAACCCTAACACGTACCCTAATCCTAACCCGTACCCTAAGCCGAGCCCTAACCCTAACACTAACCCTAACCCTAACCCTAACCCATACCGTAGGCCGTACCCGCACCCCTCCCCGAACCCGTACCCTAAGCCGTACCCTAAGCCGAACCCTAAGCCTAACCCTAACCCTAGGCTACCCTTGACTGCTTCTGCCTCCAATTGATTTCCTAAGCACTAGTGTTTTAAGGAACAGCTTAAAAAGAGAATCCTAATGTGATTTCTTTATAATGGGTGTGTTCCTTATCTTATCCTAGTGTCTAAACTCTTCTCCATGGCTGCACCCCCAAATAATATTGCCTTACGTGCTAAGGGGTATCTAGAGAGTGGGATAGGTTTAATAACTACCCTAAACCTAATGCGTACTCTAACCCTAACCCCTACCCTAACACTAACACGTACCCTAATCCTAACCCGTACCCTAAACCGAGCCCTAACCCTAACACTAACACTAACCCTAACCCTAACCCTAACCCATACCCTACGCCGTACCCGCACCCCTCCCCGAACCCGTACCCTAAGCCGTACCCTAAGCCTAACCCTAAGCCTAACCCTAACCCTAGGCTACCCTTGACTGCTTCTGCCTCCAATAGATTTCCTAAGCACTAGTGTTTTAAGGAACAGCTTAAAAAGAGAATCCTAATGTGATTTCTTTATAATGGGTGTGTTCCTTATCTTATCCTAGTGTCTAAACTCTTCTCCATGGCTGGACCCCCAAATAATATTCCTTTACGTGCTAAGGGGTATCTAGAGAGTGGGATAGGTTTAATAACTACCCTAACCCTAACGCATACCCTAACCCTAACCCTAACACGTACCCTAATCCTAACCCGTACCCTAAACCAAGCCCTAACCCTAACACTAACCCTAACCCTAACCCTAACCCATACCCTACGCCGTACCCGAACCCCTCCTCGAACCCATTCCCCAAGCCGTACCCTATGCCTAACCCTAAGCCTAACCCTAACCCTAGGCTACCCTTGACTGCTTCTGCCTCCAATAGATTTCCTAAGCACTACTGTTTTAAGGAACAGCTTAAAAAGAGAATCCTAATGTGATTTCTTTATAATGGGTGTGTTCCTTATCTTATCCTAGTGTCTAAACTCTTCTCCATGGCTGCACCCCCAAATAATATTCCCTTACGTGCTAAGGGGTATCTAGAGAGTGGGATAGGTTTAATAACTACCCTAACCCTAACGCGTACCCTAACCCTAACCCCTACCCTAACCCTAACACGTACCCTAATCCTAACCCGTACCCTAAACCGAGCCCTAACCCTAACACTAACCCAAACCCTAACCCTAACCCATACCCTACGCCGTACACGAACACCTCCCCGAACCCATACCCCAAGCCGTACCCTAACCCTAACCCTAAGCCTAACCCTAACCCTAGTCTACCCTTGACTGCTTCTGCCTCCAATAGATTTCCTAAGCACTAGTGTTTTAAGGAACAGCTTAAAAAGAGAATCCTAAAGTGATTTCTTTATAATGGGTGTGTTCCTTATCTTATCCTAGTGTCTAAACTCTTCTCCATGGCTGGACCCACAAATAATATTCCTTTACGTGCTAAGGGGTATCTAGAGAGTGGGATAGGTTTAATAACTACCCTAACCCTAACGCTTACCCTAACCCTAACCCGTACCCTAATCCTAACACGTACCCTAATCCTAACCCGTACCCTAAACCGAGCCCTAACCCTAACACTAACCCTAACCCTAACCCATACCCTACGCCGTACCCGCACCCCTCCCCGAACCCGTAACCTAAGCCGTACCCTAAGCCTAACCCTAAGCCTAACCCTAACCCTAGGCTACCCTTGACTGCTTCTGCCTCCAATAGATTTCCTAAGCACTACTGTTTTAAGGAACAGCTTAAAAAGAGAATCCTAATGTGATTTCTTTATAATGGGTGTGTTCCTTACCTTATCCTAGTGTCTAAACTCTTCTCCATGGCTGCACCCCCAAATAATATTCCCTTACGTGCTAAGGGGTATCTAGAGAGTGGGATAGGTTTAATAACTACCCTAACCCTAACGCGTACCCTAACCCTAACCCCTACCCTAACCCTAACACGTACCCTAATACTAACCTGTACCCTAAACCGAGCCCTAACCCTAACACTAACCCTAACCCTAACCCATACCCTACGCCGTACCCGCACCCCTCCCCGAACCCGTACCCTAAGCCATACCCTAAACCTAACCCTAAGCCTAACCCTAACCCTAGGCTACCCTTGACTGCTTCTGCCTCCAATTGATTTCCTAAGCAGTAGTGTTTTAAGGAACAGCTTAAAAAGAGAATCCTAATGTGATTTCTTTATAATGGGTGTGTTCCTTATCTTATCCTAGTGTCTAAACACTTCTCCATGGCTGGACCCCCAAATAATATTCCTTTACGTGCTAAGGGGGAGCTAGAGAGTGGGATAGGTTTACTAACTACCCTAGCCCTAACGCGTAACCTAACCCTAACCCCTACCCTAACCCTAACACGTACCCTAATCCTAACCCGTACCCTAAACCGAGCCCTAACCCTAACACTAACCCAAACCCTAACCCTAACCCATACCCTACGCCGTACACGAACACCTCCCCGAACCCATACCCCAAGCCGTACCCTAACCCTAACCCTAAGCCTAACCCTTACCCTAGGCTACCCTTGACTGCTTCTGCCTCCAATAGATTTCCTAAGCACTAGTGTTTTAAGAACAGCTTAAAAAGAGAATCCTAAAGTGATTTCTTTATAATGGGTGTGTTCCTTATCTTATCCTAGTGTCTAAACTCTTCTCCATGGCTGCACCCCCAAATAATATTCCTTTACGTGCTAAGGGGTATCTAGAGAGTGGGATAGGTTTAATAACTACCCTAACCCTAACGCGTACCCTAACCCTAACCCCTACCCTAACCCTAACATGTACCCTAATCCTAACCCGTACCCTAAACCGAGCCCTAACCCTAACACTAACCCTAACCCTAACCCTAACCCATACCCTACGCCGTACCCGAAACCCTCCCCGAACCCGTACCCTAAGCCATACCCTAAGCCTAACCCTAAGCCTAACACTAACCCTAGGCTACCCTTGACTGCTTCTGCCTCCAATAGATTTCCTAAGCACTAGTGTTTTAAGCAACAGCTTAAAAAGAGAATCCTAATGTGATTTCTTTATAATGGGTGTGTTCCTTATCTTATCCTAGTGTCTAAACTCTTCTCCATGGCTGGACCCCCAAATAATATTCCTTTACGTGCTAAGGGGTATCTAGAGAGTGTTATAGGTTTACTAACGACCCTAACCCTAATGCGTACCCTAACCCTAACCCCTACCCTAAACCTACCACGTACCCTAATCCTAACCGTACCCTAAACCGAGCCCTAACCCTAACACAAACCCTAACCCTAACCCTAACCCATACCCTACGCCGTACCCGAAACCCTCCCCGAACCCGTACCCTAAGCCGTACCCTAAGCCTAACCCTAAGCCTAACCCTAACCCTAGGCTACCCTTGACTGCTTCTGCCTCCAATAGATTTCCTAAGCACTAGTGTTTTAAGGAAGAGCTGAAAAAGAGAATCCTAATGTGATTTCTTTATAATGGGTGTGTTCCTTATCTTATCCTAGTGTCTAAACTCTTCTCCATGGCTGGACCCCCAAATAATATTCCTTTACGTGCTAAGGGGTATCTAGAGAGTGGGATAGGTTTAACAACTACCCTAACCCTAACGCGTACCCTAAACCTAACCCCTACCCTAACCCTAACACGTACCCTAATCCTAACCCGTACCCTAAACCGAGCCATAACCCTAACACTAACCCTAACCCTAACCCTAACCCATACCGTAGGCCGTACCCGCACCCCTCCCCGAACCCGTACCCTAAGCCGTACCCTAAGCCGAACCCTAAGCCTAACCCTAACCCTAGGCTACCCTTGACTGCTTCTGCCTCCAATTGATTTCCTAAGCACTAGTGTTTTAAGGAACAGCTTAAAAAGAGAATCCTAATGTGATTTCTTTATAATGGGTGTGTTCCTTATCTTATCCTAGTGTCTAAACTCTTCTCCATGGCTGCACCCCCAAATAATATTGCCTTACGTGCTAAGGGGTATCTAGAGAGTGGGATAGGTTTAATAACTACCCTAAACCTAATGCGTACTCGAACCCTAACCCCTACCCTAACACTAACACGTACCCTAATCCTAACCCGTACCCTAAACCGAGCCCTAACCCTAACACTAACACTAACCCTAACCCTAACCCATACCCTACGCCGTACCTGAACCCCTCCCCAAACCCGTACCCTAAGCCGTACCCTAAGCCTAACCCTAAGCCTAACACTAACCCTAGGCTACCCTTGACTGCTTCTGCCTCCAATAGATTTCCTAAGCACTAGTGTTTTAAGCAACAGCTTAAAAAGAGAATCCTAATGTGATTTCTTTATAATGGGTGTGTTCCTTATCTTATCCTAGTGTCTAAATTCTTCTCCATGGCTGGAACCCCAAATAATATTCCTTTACGTGCTAAGGGGTATCTAGAGAGTGGGATAGGTTTACTAACTACCCTAACCCTAACGCGTACCCTAACCCTAACCCCTACCCTAAACCTAACACGTACCCTAATCCTAACCGTACCCTAATCCGAGCCCTAACCCTAACACTAACCCTAACCCTAACCCTAACCCATACCCTACGCCGTACCCGAAACCCTCCCCGAACCCGTACCCTAAGCCGTACCCTAAGCCTAACCCTAAGCCTAACCCTAACCCTAGGCTACCCTTGACTGCTTCTGCCTCCAATAGATTTCCTAAGCACTAGTGTTTTAACGAACAGCTTAAAAAGAGAATCCTAATGTGATTTCTTTATAATGGGTGTGTTCCTTATCTTATCCTAGTGTCTAAACTCTTCTCCATGGCTGGACCCTCAAATAATATTCCTTTACGTGCTAAGGGGTATCTAGAGAGTGGGATAGGTTTAATAACTACCCTAACCCTAACGCGTACCCTAACCCTAACCCCTACCCTAACCCTAACACGTACCCTAATCCTAACCCGTACCCTAAACCGAGCCCTAACCCTAACACTAACCCTAACCCTAACCCTAACCCATACCCTACGCCGTACCCGAAACCCTACCCGAACCCGTACCCTAAGCCGTACCCTAAGCCTAACCCTAAGCCTAACCCTAACCCTAGGCTACCCTTGACTGCTTCTGCCTCCAATAGATTTCCTAAGCACTAGTGTTTTAAGGAACAGCTTAAAAAGAGAATCCTAATGTGATTTCTTTATAATGGGTGTGTTCCTTATCTTATCCTAGTGTCTAAACTCTTCTCCATGGCTGGACCCTCAAATAATATTCCTTTACGTGCTAAGGGGTATCTAGAGAGTGGGATAGGTTTAATAACTACACTAACCCTAACGCGTACCCTAACCCTAACCCCTACCCTAACCCTAACACGTACCCTAATACTAACCTGTACCCTAAACCGAGCCCTAACCCTAACACTAACCCTAACCCTAACCCTAACCCATACCCTACGCCGTACCCGCACCCCTCCCCGAACCCGTACCCTAAGCCGTACCCTAAGCCTAACCCTAAGCCTAACCCTAACCCTAGGCTACCCTTGACTGCTTCTGCCTCCAATAGATTTCCTAAGCACTAGTGTTTTAAGGAACAGCTTAAAAAGAGAATCCTAATGTGATTTCTTTATAATGGGTGTGTTCCTTATCTTATCCTAGTGTCTAAACTCTTCTCCATGGCTGCACCCCCAAATAATATTCCTTTACGTGCTAAGGGGTATCTAGAGAGTGGGATAGGTTTAATAACTAACCTAACCCTAACGCATACCCTAACCCTAACCCCTACCCTAACCCTAACACGTACCCTAATCCTAACCCGTACCCTAAACCGAGCCCTAACCCTAACACTAACCCTAACCCTAACCCTAACCCATACCCTACGCCGTACCCGAACCCTTCCCCGAACCCATTCCCCAAGCCGTACCCTAAACCTAACCCTAAGCCTAACCCTAACCCTAGGCTACCCTTGATTGCTTCTGCCTCCAATAGATTTCCTAAGCACTAGTGTTTTAAGGAACAGCTTAAAAAGAGAATCCTAATGTGATTTCTTTATAATGGGTGTGTTCCTTATCTTATCCTAGTGTCTAAACTCTTCTCCATGGCTGCACCCCCAAATAATATTTCCTTACGTGCTAAGGGGTATCTAGAGAGTGGGATAGGTTTAATAACTACCCTAACCCTAATGCGTACTCTAACCCTAACCCCTAACCTAACACTAACACGTACCCTAATCCTAACCCGTACCCTAAACCGAGCCCTAACCCTAACACTAACACTAACCCTAACCCTAACCCATACCCTACGCCGTACCTGAACCCCTCCCCAAACCCGTACCGTAAGCCGTACCCTAAGCCTAACCCTAAGCCTAACACTAACCCTAGGCTACCCTTGACTGCTTCTGCCTCCAATAGATTTCCTAAGCACTAGTGTTTTAAGCAACAGCTTAAAAAGAGAATCCTAATGTGATTTCTTTATAATGGGTGTGTTCCTTATCTTATCCTAGTGTCTAAATTCTTCTCCATGGCTGGAACCCCAAATAATATTCCTTTACGTGCTAAGGGGTATCTAGAGAGTGGGATAGGTTTACTAACTACCCTAACCCTAACGCGTACCCTAACCCTAATCCCTACCCTAAACCTAACACGTACCCTAATCCTAACCATACCCTAAACCGAGCCCTAACCCTAACACTAACCCTAACCCTAACCCATACCCTACGCCGTACCCGCACCCCTCCCCGAACCCGTAACCTAGGCCGTACCCTAAGCCTAACCCTAAGCCTAACCCTAACCCTAGGCTACCCTTGACTGCTTCTGCCTCCAATAGATTTCCTAAGCACTAGTGTTTTAAGGAACAGCTTAAAAAGAGAATCCTAATGTGATTTCTTTATAATGGGTGTGTTCCTTATCTTATCCTAGTGTCTAAACTCTTCTCCATGGCTGCACCCCCAAATAATATTCCCTTACGTGCTAAGGGGTATCTAGAGAGTGGGATAGGTTTAATAACTACCCTAACCCTAACGCGTACCCTAACCCTAACCCCTACCCTAACCCTAACACGTACCCTAATCCTAACCTGTACCCTAAACCGAGGCCTAACCCTAACACTAACCCTAACCCTAACCCTAACCCATACCCTACGCCGTACCCGCACACCTCCCCGAACCCGTACCCTAAGCCATACCCTAAACCTAACCCTAAGCCTAACCCTAACCCTAGGCTACCCTTGACTGCTTCTGCCTCCAATTGATTTCCTAAGCAGTAGTGTTTTAAGGAACAGCTTAAAAAGAGAATCCTAATGTGATTTCTTTATAATGGGTGTGTTCCTTATCTTATCCTAGTGTCTAAACTCTTCTCCATGGCTGGACCCCCAAATAATATTCCTTTACGTGCTAAGGGGGAGCTAGAGAGTGGGAGAGGTTTACTAACTACCCTAGCCCTAACGCGTAACCTAACCCTAACCCCTACCCTAACCCTAACACGTACCCTAATCCTAACCCGTACCCTAAACCGAGCCCTAACCCTAACACTAACCCAAACCCTAACCCTAACCCATACCCTACGCCGTACACGAACACCTCCCCGAACCAATACCCCAAGCCGTACCCTAACCCTAACCCTAAGCCTAACCCTAACCCTAGGCTACCCTTGACTGCTTCTGCCTCCAATAGATTTCCTAAGCACTACTGTTTTAAGGAACAGCTTAAAAAGAGAATCCTAAAGTGATTTCTTTATAATGGGTGTGTTCCTTATCTTATCCTAGTGTCTAAACTCTTCTCCATGGCTGGACCCCCAAATAATATTCCTTTACGTGCTAAGGGGTATCTAGAGAGTGGGATAGGTTTAATAACTACCCTAACCCTAACGCGTACCCTAACCCTAACCCCTACCCTAACCCTAACACGTACCCTAATCCTAACCCCTACCCTAAACCGAGCCCTAACCCTAACACTAACCCTAACCCTAACCCTAACCCATACCCTACGCCGTACCCGAAACCCTCCCCGAACTCGTACCCTAAGCCGTACCCTAAGCCTAACCCTAAGCCTAACCCTAACCCTAGGCTACCCTTGACTGCTTCTGCCTCCAATAGATTTCCTAAGCACTAGTGTTTTAAGGAACAGCTTAAAAAGAGAATCCTAATGTGATTTCTTTATAATGGGTGTGTTCCTTATCTTATCCTAGTGTCTAAACTTTTCTCCATGGCTGGACCCTCAAATAATATTCCTTTACGTGCTAAGGGGTATCTAGAGATTGGGATAGGTTTAATAACTACCCTAACCCTAACGCGTACCCTAACCCTAACCCCTACCCTAACCCTAACACGTACCCTAATCCTAACCCGTACCCTAAACCGAGCCCTAACCCTAACACTAACCCTAACCCTAACCCTAACCCATACCCTACGCCGTACCCGCACCCCTCCCCGAACCCGTACCCTAAGCCGTACCCTAAGCCTAACCCTAAGCCTAACCCTAACCCTATGCTACCCTTGACTGCTTCTGCCTCCAATAGATTTCCTAAGCACTAGTGTTTTAAGGAACAGCTTAAAAAGAGAATCCTAATGTGATTTCTTTATAATGGGTGTGTTCCTTATCTTATCCTAGTGTCTAAACTCTTCTCCATGGCTGGACCCCCAAATAATATTCCTTTACGTGCTAAGGGGTATCTAGAGAGTGGGATAGGTTTAATAACTACCCTAACCCTAACGCATACCCTAACCCTAACCCTAACACGTACCCTAATCCTAACCCGTACCCTAAACCGAGCCCTAACCCTAACACTAACCCTAACCCTAACCCTAACCCATACCCTACGCCGTACCCGAACCCCTCCCCGAACCCATTCCCCAAGCCGTACCCTATGCCTAACCCTAAGCCTAACCCTAACCCTAGGCTACCCTTGACTGCTTCTGCCTCCAATAGATTTCCTAAGCACTACTGTTTTAAGGAACAGCTTAAAAAGAGAATCCTAATGTGATTTCTTTATAATGGGTGTGTTCCTTATCTTATCCTAGTGTCTAAACTCTTCTCCATGGCTGCACCCCCAAATAATATTCCCCTTACGTGCTAAGGGGTATCTAGAGAGTGGGATAGGTTTAATAACTACCCTAACCCTAACGCGTACCCTAACCCTAACCCCTACCCTAACCCTAACACGTACCCTAATCCTAACCTGTACCCTAAACCGAGGCCTAAGCCTAACACTAACCCTAACCCTAACCCTAACCCATACCCTACGCCGTACCCGCACACCTCCCCGAACCCGTACCCTAAGCCATACCCTAAACCTAACCCTAAGCCTAACCCTAACCCTAGGCTACCCTTGACTGCTTCTGCCTCCAATTGATTTCCTAAGCAGTAGTGTTTTAAGGAACAGCTTAAAAAGAGAATCCTAATGTGATTTCTTTATAATGGGTGTGTTCCTTATCTTATCCTAGTGTCTAAACTCTTCTCCATGGCTGGACCCCCAAATAATATTCCTTTACGTGCTAAGGGGGAGCTAGAGAGTGGGATAGGTTTACTAACTACCCTAGCCCTAACGCGTAACCTAACCCTAACCCCTACCCTAACCCTAACACGTACCCTAATCCTAACCCGTACCCTAAACCGAGCCCTAACCCTAACACTAACCCAAACCCTAACCCTAACCCATACCCTACGCCGTACACGAACACCTCCCCGAACCCATACCCCAGCCGTACCCTAACCCTAACCCTAAGCCTAACCCTAACCCTAGTCTACCCTTGACTGCTTCTGCCTCCAATAGATTTCCTAAGCACTAGTGTTTTAAGGAACAGCTTAAAAAGAGAATCCTAAAGTGATTTCTTTATAATGGGTGTGTTCCTTATCTTATCCTAGTGTCTAAACTCTTCTCCATGGCTGGACCCACAAATAATATTCCTTTACGTGCTAAGGGGTATCTAGAGAGTGGGATAGGTTTAATAACTACCCTAACCCTAACGCTTACCCTAACCCTAACCCCTACCCTAACCCTAACACGTACCCTAATCCTAACCCGTACCCTAAACCGAGCCCTAACTCTAACACTAACCCTAACCCTAACCCATACCCTACGCCGTACCCGCACCCCTCCCCGAACCCGTAACCTAAGCCGTACCCTAAGCCTAACCCTAAGCCTAACCCTAACCCTAGGCTACCCTTGACTGCTTCTGCCTCCAATAGATTTCCTAAGCACTACTGTTTTAAGGAACAGCTTAAAAAGAGAATCCTAATGTGATTTCTTTATAATGGGTGTGTTCCTTACCTTATCCTAGTGTCTAAACTCTTCTCCATGGCTGCACCCCCAAATAATATTCCCTTACGTGCTAAGGGGTATCTAGAGAGTGGGATAGGTTTAATAACTACCCTAACCCTAACGCGTACCCTAACCCTAACCCCTACCCTAACCCTAACACGTACCCTAATACTAACCTGTACCCTAAACCGAGCCCTAACCCTAACACTAACCCTAACCCTAACCCATACCCTACGCCGTACCCGCACCCCTCCCCGAACCCGTACCCTAAGCCATACCCTAAACCTAACCCTAAGCCTAACCCTAACCCTAGGCTACCCTTGACTGCTTCTGCCTCCAATTGATTTCCTAAGCAGTAGTGTTTTAAGGAACAGCTTAAAAAGAGAATCCTAATGTGATTTCTTTATAATGGGTGTGTTCCTTATCTTATCCTAGTGTCTAAACACTTCTCCATGGCTGGACCCCCAAATAATATTCCTTTACGTGCTAAGGGGGAGCTAGAGAGTGGGATAGGTTTACTAACTACCCTAGCCCTAACGCGTAACCTAACCCTAACCCCTACCCTAACCCTAACACGTACCCTAATCCTAACCCGTACCCTAAACCGAGCCCTAACCCTAACAGTAACCCAAACCCTAACCCTAACCCATACCCTACGCCGTACACGAACACCTCCCCGAACCCATACCCCAAGCCGTACCCTAACCCTAACCCTAAGCCTAACCCTTACCCTAGGCTACCCTTGACTGCTTCTGCCTCCAATAGATTTCCTAAGCACTAGTGTTTTAAGAACAGCTTAAAAAGAGAATCCTAAAGTGATTTCTTTATAATGGGTGTGTTCCTTATCTTATCCTAGTGTCTAAACTCTTCTCCATGGCTGCACCCCCAAATAATATTCCTTTACGTGCTAAGGGGTATCTAGAGAGTGGGATAGGTTTAATAACTACCCTAACCCTAACGCGTACCCTAACCCTAACCCCTACCCTAACCCTAACATGTACCCTAATCCTAACCCGTACCCTAAACCGAGCCCTAACCCTAACACTAACCCTAACCCTAACCCTAACCCATACCCTACGCCGTACCCGAAACCCTCCCCGAACCCGTACCCTAAGCCATACCCTAAGCCTAACCCTAAGCCTAACACTAACCCTAGGCTACCCTTGACTGCTTCTGCCTCCAATAGATTTCCTAAGCACTAGTGTTTTAAGCAACAGCTTAAAAAGAGAATCCTAATGTGATTTCTTTATAATGGGTGTGTTCCTTATCTTATCCTAGTGTCTAAACTCTTCTCCATGGCTGGACCCCCAAATAATATTCCTTTACGTGCTAAGGGGTATCTAGAGAGTGTTATAGGTTTACTAACGACCCTAACCCTAATGCGTACCCTAACCCTAACCCCTACCCTAAACCTACCACGTACCCTAATCCTAACCGTACCCTAAACCGAGCCCTAACCCTAACACAAACCCTAACCCTAACCCTAACCCATACCCTACGCCGTACCCGAAACCCTCCCCGAACCCGTACCCTAAGCCGTACCCTAAGCCTAACCCTAAGCCTAACCCTAACCCTAGGCTACCCTTGACTGCTTCTGCCTCCAATAGATTTCCTAAGCACTAGTGTTTTAAGGAAGAGCTGAAAAAGAGAATCCTAATGTGATTTCTTTATAATGGGTGTGTTCCTTATCTTATCCTAGTGTCTAAACTCTTCTCCATGGCTGGACCCCCAAATAATATTCCTTTACGTGCTAAGGGGTATCTAGAGAGTGGGATAGGTTTAACAACTACCCTAACCCTAACGCGTACCCTAAACCTAACCCCTACCCTAACCCTAACACGTACCCTAATCCTAACCCGTACCCTAAACCGAGCCATAACCCTAACACTAACCCTAACCCTAACCCTAACCCATACCGTAGGCCGTACCCGCACCCCTCCCCGAACCCGTACCCTAAGCCGTACCCTAAGCCGAACCCTAAGCCTAACCCTAACCCTAGGCTACCCTTGACTGCTTCTGCCTCCAATTGATTTCCTAAGCACTAGTGTTTTAAGGAACAGCTTAAAAAGAGAATCCTAATGTGATTTCTTTATAATTGGTGTGTTCCTTATCTTATCCTAGTGTCTAAACTCTTCTCCATGGCTGCACCCCCAAATAATATTGCCTTACGTGCTAAGGGGTATCTAGAGAGTGGGATAGGTTTAATAACTACCCTAAACCTAATGCGTACTCTAACCCTAACCCCTACCCTAACACTAACACGTACCCTAATCCTAACCCGTACCCTAAACCGAGCCCTAACCCTAACACTAACACTAACCCTAACCCTAACCCATACCCTACGCCGTACCTGAACCCCTCCCCAAACCCGTACCCTAAGCCGTACCCTAAGCCTAACCCTAAGCCTAACACTAACCCTAGGCTACCCTTGACTGCTTCTGCCTCCAATAGATTTCCTAAGCACTAGTGTTTTAAGCAACAGCTTAAAAAGAGAATCCTAATGTGATTTCTTTATAATGGGTGTGTTCCTTATCTTATCCTAGTGTCTAAATTCTTCTCCATGGCTGGAACCCCAAATAATATTCCTTTACGTGCTAAGGGGTATCTAGAGAGTGGGATAGGTTTACTAACTACCCTAACCCTAACGCGTACCCTAACCCTAACCCCTACCCTAAACCTAACACGTACCCTAATCCTAACTGTACCCTAAACCGAGCCCTAACCCTAACACTAACCCTAACCCTAACCCTAACCCATACCCTACGCCGTACCCGAAACCCTCCCCGAACCCGTACCCTAAGCCGTACCCTAAGCCTAACCCTAAGCCTAACCCTAACCCTAGGCTACCCTTGACTGCTTCTGCCTCCAATAGATTTCCTAAGCACTAGTGTTTTAACGAACAGCTTAAAAAGAGAATCCTAATGTGATTTCTTTATAATGGGTGTGTTCCTTATCTTATCCTAGTGTCTAAACTCTTCTCCATGGCTGGACCCTCAAATAATATTCCTTTACGTGCTAAGGGGTATCTAGAGAGTGGGATAGGTTTAATAACTACCCTAACCCTAACGCGTACCCTAACCCTAACCCCTACCCTAACCCTAACACGTACCCTAATCCTAACCCGTACCCTAAACCGAGCCCTAACCCTAACACTAACCCTAACCCTAACCCTAACCCATACCCTACGCCGTACCCGAAACCCTCCCCGAACCCGTACCCTAAGCCGTACCCTAAGCCTAACCCTAAGCCTAACCCTAACCCTAGGCTACCCTTGACTGCTTCTGCCTCCAATAGATTTCCTAAGCACTAGTGTTTTAAGGAACAGCTTAAAAAGAGAATCCTAATGTGATTTCTTTATAATGGGTGTGTTCCTTATCTTATCCTAGTGTCTAAACTTTTCTCCATGGCTGGACCCTCAAATAATATTCCTTTACGTGCTAAGGGGTATCTAGAGATTGGGATAGGTTTAATAACTACCCTAACCCTAACGCGTACCCTAACCCTAACCCCTACCCTAACCCTAACACGTACCCTAATCCTAACCCGTACCCTAAACCGAGCCCTAACCCTAACACTAACCCTAACCCTAACCCTAACCCATACCCTACGCCGTACCCGCACCCCTCCCCGAACCCGTACCCTAAGCCGTACCCTAAGCCTAACCCTAAGCCTAACCCTAACCCTAGGCTACCCTTGACTGCTTCTGCCTCCAATAGATTTCCTAAGCACTAGTGTTTTAAGGAACAGCTTAAAAAGAGAATCCTAATGTGATTTCTTTATAATGGGTGTGTTCCTTATCTTATCCTAGTGTCTAAACTCTTCTCCATGGCTGGACCCCCAAATAATATTCCTTTACGTGCTAAGGGGTATCTAGAGAGTGGGATAGGTTTAATAACTACCCTAACCCTAACGCATACCCTAACCCTAACCCTAACACGTACCCTAATCCTAACCCGTACCCTAAACCGAGCCCTAACCCTAACACTAACCCTAACCCTAACCCTAACCCATACCCTACGCCGTACCCGAACCCCTCCCCGAACCCATTCCCCAAGCCGTACCCTATGCCTAACCCTAAGCCTAACCCTAACCCTAGGCTACCCTTGACTGCTTCTGCCTCCAATAGATTTCCTAAGCACTACTGTTTTAAGGAACAGCTTAAAAAGAGAATCCTAATGTGATTTCTTTATAATGGGTGTGTTCCTTATCTTATCCTAGTGTCTAAACTCTTCTCCATGGCTGCACCCCCAAATAATATTCCCTTACGTGCTAAGGGGTATCTAGAGAGTGGGATAGGTTTAATAACTACCCTAACCCTAACGCGTACCCTAACCCTAACCCCTACCCTAACCCTAACACGTACCCTAATCCTAACCTGTACCCTAAACCGAGGCCTAAGCCTAACACTAACCCTAACCCTAACCCTAACCCATACCCTACGCCGTACCCGCACACCTCCCCGAACCCGTACCCTAAGCCATACCCTAAACCTAACCCTAAGCCTAACCCTAACCCTAGGCTACCCTTGACTGCTTCTGCCTCCAATTGATTTCCTAAGCAGTAGTGTTTTAAGGAACAGCTTAAAAAGAGAATCCTAATGTGATTTCTTTATAATGGGTGTGTTCCTTATCTTATCCTAGTGTCTAAACTCTTCTCCATGGCTGGACCCCCAAATAATATTCCTTTACGTGCTAAGGGGGAGCTAGAGAGTGGGATAGGTTTACTAACTACCCTAGCCCTAACGCGTAACCTAACCCTAACCCCTACCCTAACCCTAACACGTACCCTAATCCTAACCCGTACCCTAAACCGAGCCCTAACCCTAACACTAACCCAAACCCTAACCCTAACCCATACCCTACGCCGTACACAAACACCTCCCCGAACCCATACCCCAGCCGTACCCTAACCCTAACCCTAAGCCTAACCCTAACCCTAGTCTACCCTTGACTGCTTCTGCCTCCAATAGATTTCCTAAGCACTAGTGTTTTAAGGAACAGCTTAAAAAGAGAATCCTAAAGTGATTTCTTTATAATGGGTGTGTTCCTTATCTTATCCTAGTGTCTAAACTCTTCTCCATGGCTCGACCCACAAATAATATTCCTTTACGTGCTAAGGGGTATCTAGAGAGTGGGATAGGTTTAAAAACTACCCTAACCCTAACGCTTACCCTAACCCTAACCCCTACCCTAACCCTAACACGTACCCTAATCCTAACCCGTACCCTAAACCGAGCCCTAACCCTAACACTAACCCTAACCCTAACCCATACCCTACGCCGTACCCGCACCCCTCCCCGAACCCATAACCTAAGCCGTACCCTAAGCCTAACCCTAAGCCTAACCCTAACCCTAGGCTACCCTTGACTGCTTCTGCCTCCAATAGATTTCCTAAGCACTACTGTTTTAAGGAACAGCTTAAAAAGAGAATCCTAATGTGATTTCTTTATAATGGGTGTGTTCCTTACCTTATCCTAGTGTCTAAACTCTTCTCCATGGCTGCACCCCCAAATAATATTCCCTTACGTGCTAAGGGGTATCTAGAGAGTGGGATAGGTTTAATAACTACCCTAACCCTAACGCGTACCCTAACCCTAACCCCTACCCTAACCCTAACACGTACCCTAATACTAACCTGTACCCTAAACCGAGCCCTAACCCTAACACTAATCCTAACCCTAACCCATACCCTACGCCGTACCCGCACCCCTCCCCGAACCCGTACCCTAAGCCATACCCTAAACCTAACCCTAAGCCTAACCCTAACCCTAGGCTACCCTTGACTGCTTCTGCCTCCAATTGATTTCCTAAGCAGTAGTGTTTTAAGGAACAGCTTAAAAAGAGAATCCTAATGTGATTTCTTTATAATGGGTGTGTTCCTTATCTTATCCTAGTGTCTAAACACTTCTCCATGGCTGGACCCCCAAATAATATTCCTTTACGTGCTAAGGGGGAGCTAGAGAGTGGGATAGGTTTACTAACTACCCTAGCCCTAACGCGTAACCTAACCCTAACCCCTACCCTAACCCTAACACGTACCCTAATCCTAACCCGTACCCTAAACCGAGCCCTAACCCTAACACTAACCCAAACCCTAACCCTAACCCATACCCTACGCCGTACACGAACACCTCCCCGAACCCATACCCCAAGCCGTACCCTAACCCTAACCCTAAGCCTAACCCTTACCCTAGGCTACCCTTGACTGCTTCTGCCTCCAATAGATTTCCTAAGCACTAGTGTTTTAAGAACAGCTTAAAAAGAGAATCCTAAAGTGATTTCTTTATAATGGGTGTGTTCCTTATCTTATCCTAGTGTCTAAACTCTTCTCCATGGCTGCACCCCCAAATAATATTCCTTTACGTGCTAAGGGGTATCTAGAAAGTGGGATAGGTTTAATAACTACCCTAACCCTAACGCGTACCCTAACCCTAACCCCTACCCTAACCCTAACATGTACCCTAATCCTAACCCGTACCCTAAACCGAGCCCTAACCCTAACACTAACCCAAACCCTAACCCTAACCCATACCCTACGCCGTACCCGAAACCCTCCCCGAACCCGTACCCTAAGCCATACCCTAAGCCTAACCCTAAGCCTAACACTAACCCTAGGCTACCCTTGACTGCTTCTGCCTCCAATAGATTTCCTAAGCACTAGTGTTTTAAGCAACAGCTTAAAAAGAGAATCCTAATGTGATTTCTTTATAATGGGTGTGTTCCTTATCTTATCCTAGTGTCTAAACTCTTCTCCATGGCTGGACCCCCAAATAATATTCCTTTACGTGCTAAGGGGTATCTAGAGAGTGTTATAGGTTTACTAACGACCCTAACCCTAATGCGTACCCTAACCCTAACCCCTACCCTAAACCTACCACGTACCCTAATCCTAACCGTACCCTAAACCGAGCCCTAACCCTAACACAAACCCTAACCCTAACCCTAACCCATACCCTACGCCGTACCCGAAACCCTCCCCGAACCCGTACCCTAAGCCGTACCCTAAGCCTAACCCTAAGCCTAACCCTAACCCTAGGCTACCCTTGACTGCTTCTGCCTCCAATAGATTTCCTAAGCACTAGTGTTTTAAGGAAGAGCTGAAAAAGAGAATCCTAATGTGATTTCTTTATAATGGGTGTGTTCCTTATCTTATCCTAGTGTCTAAACTCTTCTCCATGGCTGGACCCCCAAATAATATTCCTTTACGTGCTAAGGGGTATCTAGAGAGTGGGATAGGTTTAACAACTACCCTAACCCTAACGCGTACCCTAAACCTAACCCCTACCCTAACCCTAACACGTACCCTAATCCTAACCCGTACACTAAACCGAGCCATAACCCTAACACTAACCCTAACCCTAACCCTAACCCATACCGTAGGCCGTACCCGCACCCCTCCCCGAACCCGTACCCTAAGCCGTACCCTAAGCCGAACCCTAAGCCTAACCCTAACCCTAGGCTACCCTTGACTGCTTCTGCCTCCAATTGATTTCCTAAGCACTAGTGTTTTAAGGAACAGCTTAAAAAGAGAATCCTAATGTGATTTCTTTATAATGGGTGTGTTCCTTATCTTATCCTAGTGTCTAAACTCTTCTCCATGGCTGCACCCCCAAATAATATTGCCTTACGTGCTAAGGGGTATCTAGAGAGTGGGATAGGTTTAATAACTACCCTAAACCTAATGCGTACTCTAACCCTAACCCCTACCCTAACCCTAACACGTACCCTAATCCTAACCCGTACCCTAAACCGAGCCCTAACCCTAACACTAACCCTAACCCTAACCCTAACCCATACCCTACGCCGTACCTGAACCCCTCCCCAAACCCGTACCCTAAGCCGTACCCTAAGCCTAACCCTAAGCCTAACACTAACCCTAGGCTACCCTTGACTGCTTCTGCCTCCAATAGATTTCCTAAGCACTAGTGTTTTAAGCAACAGCTTAAAAAGAGAATCCTAATGTGATTTCTTTATAATGGGTGTGTTCCTTATCTTATCCTAGTGTCTAAATTCTTCTCCATGGCTGGAACCCCAAATAATATTCCTTTACGTGCTAAGGGGTATCTAGAGAGTGGGATAGGTTTACTAACTACCCTAACCCTAACGCGTACCCTAACCCTAACCCCTACCCTAAACCTAACACGTACCCTAATCCTAACCGTACCCTAAACCGAGCCCTAACCCTAACACTAACCCTAACCCTAACCCTAACCCATACCCTACGCCGTACCCGAAACCCTCCCCGAACCCGTACCCTAAGCCGTACCCTAAGCCTAACCCTAAGCCTAACCCTAACCCTAGGCTACCCTTGACTGCTTCTGCCTCCAATAGATTTCCTAAGCACTAGTGTTTTAAGGAACAGCTTAAAAAGAGAATCCTAATGTGATTTCTTTATAATGTGTGTGTTCCTTATCTTATCTTAGTGTCAAAACTCTTCTCCATGGCTGCACCCCCAAATAATATTCCTTTACGTGCTAAGGGGTATCTAGAGAGTGGGATAGGTTTAATAACTAACCTAACCCTAACGCATACCCTAACCCTAACCCCTACCCTAACCCTAACACGTACCCTAATCCTAACCCGTACCCTAAACCGAGCCCTAACCCTAACACTAACCCTAACCCTAACCCTAACCCATACCCTACGCCGTACCCGAACCCCTCCCCGAACCCATTCCCCAAGCCGTACCCTAAACCTAACCCTAAGCCTAACCCTAACCCTAGGCTACCCTTGACTGCTTCTGCCTCCAATAGATTTCCTAAGCACTAGTGTTTTAAGGAACAGCTTAAAAAGAGAATCCTAATGTGATTTCTTTATAATGGGTGTGTTCCTTATCTTATCCTAGTGTCTAAACTCTTCTCCATGGCTGCACCCCCAAATAATATTTCCTTACGTGCTAAGGGGTATCTAGAGAGTGGGATAGGTTTAATAACTACCCTAACCCTAATGCGTACTCTAACCCTAACCCCTAACCTAACACTAACACGTACCCTAATCCTAACCCGTACCCTAAACCGAGCCCTAACCCTAACACTAACACTAACCCTAACCCTAACCCATACCCTACGCCGTACCTGAACCCCTCCCCAAACCCGTACCGTAAGCCGTACCCTAAGCCTAACCCTAAGCCTAACACTAACCCTAGGCTACCCTTGACTGCTTCTGCCTCCAATAGATTTCCTAAGCACTAGTGTTTTAAGCAACAGCTTAAAAAGAGAATCCTAATGTGATTTCTTTATAATGGGTGTGTTCCTTATCTTATCCTAGTGTCTAAATTCTTCTCCATGGCTGGAACCCCAAATAATATTCCTTTACGTGCTAATAGGTATCTAGAGAGTGGGATAGGTTTACTAACTACCCTAACCCTAACGCGTACCCTAACCCTAATCCCTACCCTAAACCTAACACGTACCCTAATCCTAACCGTACCCTAAACCGAGCCCTAACCCTAACACTAACCCTAACCCTAACCCTAACCCATACCCTACGCCGTACCCGCACCCCTCCCCGAACCCGTAACCTAAGCCGTACCCTAAGCCTAACCCTAAGCCTAACCCTAACCCTAGGCTACCCTTGACTGCTTCTGCCTCCAATAGATTTCCTAAGCACTAGTGTTTTAAGGAACAGCTTAAAAAGAGAATCCTAATGTGATTTCTTTATAATGGGTGTGTTCCTTATCTTATCCTAGTGTCTAAACTCTTCTCCATGGCTGCACCCCCAAATAATATTCCCTTACGTGCTAAGGGGTATCTAGAGAGTGGGATAGGTTTAATAACTACCCTAACCCTAACGCGTACCCTAACCCTAACCCCTACCCTAACCCTAACACGTACCCTAATCCTAACCCCTACCCTAAACCGAGCCCTAACCCTAACACTAACCCTAACCCTAACCCTAACCCATAACCTACGCCGTACCCGAAACCCTCCCCGAACTCGTACCCTAAGCCGTACCCTAAGCCTAACCCTAAGCCTAACCCTAACCCTAGGCTACCCTTGACTGCTTCTGCCTCCAATAGATTTCCTAAGCACTAGTGTTTTAACGAACAGCTTAAAAAGAGAATCTTAAAGTGATTTCTATATAATGGGTGTGTTCCTTATCTTATTCTAGTGTCTAAACTCTTCTCCATGGCTGGACCCCCAAATAATATTCCTTTACGTGCTAAGGGGTATCTAGAGAGTGGGATAGGTTTAATAACTACCCTAACCCTAACGCGTACCCTAACCCTAACCCCTACCCTAACCCTAACACGTACCCTAATCCTAACCCGTACCCTAAACCGAGCCCTAACCCTAACACTAACCCTAACCCTAACCCATACCCTACGCCGTACCCGAAACCCTCCCCGAACCCGTACCCTAAGCCGTACCCTAAGCCTCACCCTAAGCCTAACCTTATCCTAGGCTACCCTTGACTGCTTCTGCCTCCAATAGATTTCCTAAGCACTAGTGTTTTAAGGAACAGCTTAAAAAGAGAATCCTAATGTGATTTCTTTATAATGGGTGTGTTCCTTATCTTATCCTAGTGTCTAAACTCTTCTCCATGGCTGGACCCTCAAATAATATTCCATTACGTGCTAAGGGGTATCTAGAGAGTGGGATAGGTTTAATAACTACCCTAACCCTAACGCGTACCCTAACCCTAACCCCTACCCTAAACCTAACACGTACCCTAATCCTAACCTGTACCCTAAACCGAGCCCTAACCCTAACACTAACCCTAACCCTAACCCTAACCCATACCCTACGCCGTACCCGCACCCCTCCCCGAACCCGTACCCTAAGCCGTACCCTAAGCCTAACCCTAAGCCTAACCCTAACCCTAGGCTACCCTTGACTGCTTCTGCCTCCAATAGATTTCCTAAGCACTACTGTTTTAAGGAACAGCTTAAAAAGAGAATCCTAATGTGATTTCTTTATAATGGGTGTGTTCCTTATCTTATCCTAGTGTCTAAACTCTTCTCCATGGCTGGACCCCCAAATAATATTCCTTTACGTGCTAAGGGGTATCTAGAGAGTGGGATAGGTTTAACAACTACCCTAACCCTAACGCGTACCCTAAACCTAACCCCTACCCTAACCCTAACACGTACCCTAATCCTAACCCGTACCCTAAACCGAGCCCTAACCCTAACACTAACCCTAACCCTAACCCTAACCCATACCGTAGGCCGTACCCGCACCCCTCCCCGAACCCGTACCCTAAGCCGTACCCTAAGCCGAACCCTAAGCCTAACCCTAAACCTAGGCTACCCTTGACTGCTTCTGCCTCCAATTGATTTCCTAAGCACTAGTGTTTTAAGGAACAGCTTAAAAAGAGAATCCTAATGTGATTTCTTTATAATGGGTGTGTTCCTTATCTTATCCTAGTGTCTAATCTCTTCTCCATGGCTGCACCCCCAAATAATATTGCCTTACGTGCTAAGGGGTATCTAGAGAGTGGGATAGGTTTAATAACTACCCTAAACCTAATGCGTACTCTAACCCTAACCCCTACCCTAACACTAACACGTACCCTAATCCTAACCCGTACCCTAAACCGAGCCCTAACCCTAACACTAACACTAACCCTAACCCTAACCCATACCCTAGGCCGTACCTGAACCCCTCCCCAAACCCGTACCCTAAGCCGTACCCTAAGCCTAACCCTAAGCCTAACACTAACCCTAGGCTACCCTTGACTGCTTCTGCCTCCAATAGATTTCCTAAGCACTAGTGTTTTAAGCAACAGCTTAAAAAGAGAATCCTAATGTGATTTCTTTATAATGGGTGTGTTCCTTATCTTATCCTAGTGTCTAAATTCTTCTCCATGGCTGGAACCCCAAATAATATTCCTTTACGTGTTAAGGGGTATCTAGAGAGTGGGATAGGTTTACTAACTACCCTAACCCTAACGCGTACCCTAACCCTAACCCCTACCCTAAACCTACCACGTACCCTAATCCTAACCGTACCCTAAACCGAGCCCTAACCCTAACACTAACCCTAACCCTAACCCTAACCCATACCCTACGCCGTACCCGAAACCCTCCCCGAACCCGTACCCTAAGCCTTACCCTAAGCCTAACCCTAAGCCTAACCCTAACCCTAGGCTACCCTTGACTGCTTCTGCCTCCAATAGATTTCCTAAGCACTAGTGTTTTAACGAACAGCTTAAAAAGAGAATCCTAAAGTGATTTCTTTATAATGGGTGTGTTCCTTTTCTTATCCTAGTGTCTAAACTCTTCTCCATGGCTGGACCCCCAAATAATATTCCTTTATGTGCTAAGGGGTATCTAGAGAGTGGGATGGGTTTAATAACTACCCTAACCCTAACGCGTACCCTAACCCTAACCCCTACCCTAACCCTAACACTAACCCTAACCCTAACCCATACCCTACGCCGTACCCGAAACCCTCCCCGAACCCGTACCCTAAGCCCTACCCTAAGCCTCACCCTAAGCCTAACCTTATCCTAGGCTACCCTTGACTGCTTCTGCCTCCAATAGATTTCCTAAGCACTAGTGTTTTAAGGAACAGCTTAAAAAGAGAATCCTAATGTGATTTCTTTATAATGGGTGTGTTCCTTATCTTATCCTAGTGTCTAAACTCTTCTCCATGGCTGGACCATCAAATAATATTCCTTTACGTGCTAAGGGGTATCTAGAGAGTGGGATAGGTTTAATAACTACCCTAACCCTAACGCGTACCCTAACCCTAACCCCTACCCTAAACCTAACACGTACCCTAATCCTAACCTGTACCCTAAACCGAGCCCTAACCCTAACACTAACCCTAACCCTAACCCTAACCCATACCCTACGCCGTACCCGAAACCCTCCCCGAACCCGTACCCTAAGCCATACCCTAAGCCTAACCCTAAGCCAACACTAACCCTAGGCTACCCTTGACTGCTTCTGCCTCCAATAGATTTCCTAAGCACTAGTGTTTTAAGCAACAGCTTAAAAAGAGAATCCTAATGTGATTTCTTTATAATGGGTGTGTTCCTTATCTTATCCTAGTGTCTAAACTCTTCTCCATGGCTGCACCCCCAAATAATATTGCCTTACGTGCTAAGGGGTATCTAGAGAGTGGGATAGGTTTAATAACTACCCTAAACCTAATGCGTACTCTAACCCTAACCCCTACCCTAACACTAACACGTACCGTAATCCTAACCCGTACCCTAAACCGAGCCCTAACCCTAACACTAACACTAACCCTAACCCTAACCCATACCCTACGCCGTACCTGAACCCCTCCCCAAACCCGTACCCTAAGCCGTACCCTAAGCCTAACCCTAAGCCTAACACTAACCCTAGGCTACCCTTGACTGCTTCTGCCTCCAATAGATTTCCTAAGCACTAGTGTTTTAAGCAACAGCTTAAAAAGAGAATCCTAATGTGATTTCTTTATAATGGGTGTGTTCCTTATCTTATCCTAGTGTCTAAATTCTTCTCCATGGCTGGAACCCCAAATAATATTCCTTTACGTGCTAAGGGGTATCTAGAGAGTGGGATAGGTTTACTAACTACCCTAACCCTAACGCGTACCCTAACCCTAACCCCTACCCTAAACCTAACACGTACCCTAATCCTAACCGTACCCTAAACCGAGCCCTAACCCTAACACTAACCCTAACCCTAACCCTAACCCATACCCTACGCCGTACCCGAAACCCTCCCCGAACCCGTACCCTAAGCCGTACCCTAAGCCTAACCCTAAGCCTAACCCTAACCCTAGGCTACCCTTGACTGCTTCTGCCTCCAATAGATTTCCTAAGCACTAGTGTTTTAACGAACAGCTTAAAAAGAGAATCCTAATGTGATTTCTTTATAATGGGTGTGTTCCTTATCTTATCCTAGTGTCTAAACTCTTCTCCATGGCTGGACCCTCAAATAATATTCCTTTACGTGCTAAGGGGTATCTAGAGAGTGGGATAGGTTTAATAACTACCTAACCCTAACGCGTACCGTAACCCTAACCCCTACCCTAACCCTAACACGTACCCTAATCCTAACCCGTACCCTAAACCGAGCCCTAACCCTAACACTAACCCTAACCCTAACCCTAACCCATACCCTACGCCGTACCCGAAACCCTCCCCGAACCCGAACCCTAAGCCGTACCGTAAGCCTAACCCTAAGCCTAACCCTAACCCTAGGCTACCCTTGACTGCTTCTGCCTCCAATAGATTTCCTAAGCACTAGTGTTTTAAGGAACAGCTTAAAAAGAGAATCCTAATGTGATTTCTTTATAATGGGTGTGTTCCTTATCTTATCCTAGTGTCTAAACTCTTCTCCATGGCTGGACCCCCAAATAATATTCCTTTACGTGCTAAGGGGTATCTAGAGAGTGGGATAGGTTTAATAACTACCCTAACCCTAACCCCTACCGTAACCCTAACACGTACCCTAATCCTAACCCGTACCCTAAACCGAGCCCTAACCCTAACACTAACCCTAACCCTAACCCTAACCCAAACCCTACGCTGTACCCGAACCCCTCCCCGAACCCATTCCCCAAGCCGTACCCTAAACCTAACCCTAAGCCTAACCCTAACCCTAGGCTACCCTTGACTGCTTCTGCCTCCAATAGATTTCCTAAGCACTAGTGTTTTAAGGAACAGCTTAAAAAGAGAATCCTAATGTGATTTCTTTATAATGGGTGTGTTCCTTATCTTATCCTAGTGTCTAAACTCTTCTCCATGGCTGCACCCCCAAATAATATTGCCTTACGTGCTAAGGGGTATCTAGAGAGTGGGATAGGTTTAATAACTACCCTAAACCTAATGCGTACTCTAACCCTAACCCCTACCCTAACACTAACACGTACCCTAATCCTAACCCGTACCCTAAACCGAGCCCTAACCCTAACACTAACACTAACCCTAACCCTAACCCATACCCTACGCCGTACCTGAACCCCTCCCCAAACCCGTACCCTAAGCCGTACCCTAAGCCTAACCCTAAGCCTAACACTAACCCTAGGCTACCCTTGACTGCTTCTGCCTCCAATAGATTTCCTAAGCACTAGTGTTTTAAGCAACAGCTTAAAAAGAGAATCCTAATGTGATTTCTTTATAATGGGTGTGTTCCTTATCTTATCCTAGTGTCTAAATTCTTCTCCATGGCTGGAACCCCAAATAATATTCCTTTACGTGCTAAGGGGTATCTAGAGAGTGGGATAGGTTTACTAACTACCCTAACCCTAACGCGTACCCTAACCCTAACCCCTACCCTAAACCTAACACGTACCCTAATCCTAACCGTACCCTAAACCGAGCCCTAACCCTAACACTAACCCTAACCCTAACCCTAACCCATACCCTACGCCGTACCCGAAACCCTCCCCGAACCCGTACCCTAAGCCGTACCCTAAGCCTAACCCTAAGCCTAACCCTAACCCTAGGCTACCCTTGACTGCTTCTGCCTCCAATAGATTTCCTAAGCACTAGTGTTTTAACGAACAGCTTAAAAAGAGAATCCTAATGTGATTTCTTTATAATGGGTGTGTTCCTTATCTTATCCTAGTGTCTAAACTCTTCTCCATGGCTGGACCCTCAAATAATATTCCTTTACGTGCTAAGGGGTATCTAGAGAGTGGGATAGGTTTAATAACTACCTAACCCTAACGCGTACCGTAACCCTAACCCCTACCCTAACCCTAACACGTACCCTAATCCTAACCCGTACCCTAAACCGAGCCCTAACCCTAACACTAACCCTAACCCTAACCCTAACCCATACCCTACGCCGTACCCAAAACCCTCCCCGAACCCGTACCCTAAGCCGTACCCTAAGCCTAACCCTAAGCCTAACCCTAACCCTAGGCTACCCTTGACTGCTTCTGCCTCCAATAGATTTCCTAAGCACTAGTGTTTTAAGGAACAGCTTAAAAAGAGAATCCTAATGTGATTTCTTTATAATGCGTGTGTTCCTTATCTTATCCTAGTGTCTAAACTCTTCTCCATGGCTGGACCCCCAAATAATATTACTTTACGTGCTAAGGGGTATCTAGAGAGTGGGATAGGTTTAATAACTACCCTAACCCTAACCCCTACCGTAACCCTAACACGTACCCTAATCCTAACCCGTACCCTAAACCGAGCCCTAACCCTAACACTAACCCTAACCCTAACCCTAACCCAAACCCTACGCTGTACCCGAACCCCTCCCCGAACCCATTCCCCAAGCCGTACCCTAAACCTAACCCTAAGCCTAACCCTAACCCTAGGCTACCCTTGACTGCTTCTGCCTCCAATAGATTTCCTAAGCACTAGTGTTTTAAGGAACAGCTTAAAAAGAGAATCCTAATGTGATTTCTTTATAATGGGTGTGTTCCTTATCTTATCCTAGTGTCTAAACTCTTCTCCATGGCTGCACCCCCAAATAATATTGCCTTACGTGCTAAGGGGTATCTAGAGAGTGGGATAGGTTTAATAACTACCCTAACCCTAATGCGTACTCTAACCCTAACCCCTAACCTAACACTAACACGTACCCTAATCCTAACCCGTACCCTAAACCGAGCCCTAACCCTAACACTAACACTAACCCTAACCCTAACCCATACCCTACGCCGTACCTGAACCCCTCCCCAAACCCGTACCGTAAGCCGTACCCTAAGCCTAACCCTAAGCCTAACACTAACCCTAGGCTACCCTTGACTGCTTCTGCCTCCAATAGATTTCCTAAGCACTAGTGTTTTAAGCAACAGCTTAAAAAGAGAATCCTAATGTGATTTCTTTATAATGGGTGTGTTCCTTATCTTATCCTAGTGTCTAAATTCTTCTCCATGGCTGGAACCCCAAATAATATTCCTTTACGTGCTAAGGGGTATCTAGAGAGTGGGATAGGTTTACTAAGTACCCTAACCCTAATGCGTACCCTAACCCTAACCCCTACCCTAAACCTAACACGTACCCTAATCCTAAACGTACCCTAAACCGAGCCCTAACCCTAACACTAACCCTAACCCTAACCCTAACCCATACCCTACGCAGTACCCGCACCCCTCCCCGAACCCGTAACCTAAGCCGTACCCTAAGCCTAACCCTAAGCCTAACCCTAACCCTAGGCTACCCTTGACTGCTTCTGCCTCCAATAGATTTCCTAAGCACTACTGTTTTAAGGAACAGCTTAAAAAGAGAATCCTAATGTGATTTCTTTATAATGGGTGTGTTCCTTATCTTATCCTAGTGTCTAAACTCTTCTCCATGGCTGCACCCCCAAATAATATTCCCTTACGTGCTAAGGGGTATCTAGAGAGTGGGATAGGTTTAATAACTACCCTAACCCTAACGCGTACCCTAACCCTAACCCCTACCCTAACCCTAACACGTACCCTAATCCTAACCTGTACCCTAATCCGAGGCCTAACCCTAACACTAACCCTAACCCAAACCCTAACCCATACCCTACGCCGTACCCGCACACCTCCCCGAACCCGTACCCTAAGCCATACCCTAAACCTAACCCTAAGCCTAACCCTAACCCTAGGCTACCCTTGACTGCTTCTGCCTCCAATTGATTTCCTAAGCAGTAGTGTTTTAAGGAACAGCTTAAAAAGAGAATCCTAAAGTGATTTCTTTATAATGGGTGTGTTCCTTATCTTATCCTAGTGTCTAAACTCTTCTCCATGGATGGACCCCCAAATAATATTCCTTTACGTGCTAAGGGGGAGCTAGAGAGTGGGAGAGGTTTACTAACTACCCTAGCCCTAACGCGTAACCTAACCCTAACCCCTACCCTAACCCTAACACGTACCCTAATCCTAACCCGTACCCTAAACCGAGCCCTATCCCTAACACTAACCCAAACCCTAACCCTAACCCATACCCTACGCCGTACACGAACACCTCCCCGAACCCATACCCCAAGCCGTACCCTAACCCTAACCCTAAGCCTAACCCTAACCCTAGGCTACCCTTGACTGCTTCTGCCTCCAATAGATTTCCTAAGCACTACTGTTTTAAGGAACAGCTTAAAAAGAGAATCCTAAAGTGATTTCTTTATAATGGGTGTGTTCCTTATCTTATCCTAGTGTCTAAACTCTTCTCCATGGCTGGACCCCCAAATAATATTCCTTTACGTGCTAAGGGGTATCTAGAGAGTGGGATAGGTTTAATAACTACCCTAACCCTAACGCGTACCCTAACCCTAACCCCTACCCTAACCCTAACACGTACCCTAATCCTAACCCGTACCCTAAACCGAGCCCTAACCCTAACACTAACCCTAACCCTAACCCTAACCCATACCCTACGCCGTACCCGAAACCCTCCCCGAACTCGTACCCTAAGCCGTACCCTAAGCCTAACCCTAAGCCTAACCCTAACCCTAGGCTACCCTTGACTGCTTCTGCCTCCAATAGATTTCCTAAGCACTAGTGTTTTAACGAACAGCTTAAAAAGAGAATCCTAATGTGATTTCTTTATAATGGGTGTGTTCCTTATCTTATCCTAGTGTCTAAACTCTTCTCCATGGCTGCACCCCCAAATAATATTCCTTTACGTGCTAAGGGGTATCTAGAGAGCGGGATAGGTTTAATAACTACCCTAACCCTAACGCGTACCCTAACCCTAACCCCTACCCTAACCCTAACACGTACCCTAATCCTAACCCGTACCCTAAACCGAGCCCTAACCCTAACACTAACCCTAACCCTAACCCTAACCCATACCCTACGCCGTACCCGAAACCCTCCCCGAACTCGTACCCTAAGCCGTACCCTAAGCCTAACCCTAAGCCTAACCCTAACCCTCGGCTACCCTTGACTGCTTCTGCCTCCAATAGATTTCCTAAGCACTAGTGTTTTAACGAACAGCTTAAAAAGAGAATCCTAATGTGATTTCTTTATAATGGGTGTGTTCCTTATCTTATCCTAGTGTCTAAACTCTTCTCCATGGCTGGACCCCCAAATAATATTCCTTTACGTGCTAAGGGGTATCTAGAGAGTGGGATAGGTTTAATAACTACCCTAACCCTAAGGCGTACCCTAACCCTAACCCCTACCCTAACCCTAACACGTACCCTAATCCTAACCCGTACCCTAAACCGAGCCCTAACCCTAACACTAACCCTAAACCTAACCCTAACCCATACCCTACGCCGTACCCGAAACCCTCCCCGAACTCGTACCCTAAGCCGTACCCTAAGCCTAACCCTAAGCCTAACCCTAACCCTAGGCTACCCTTGACTGCTTCTGCCTCCAATAGATTTCCTAAGCACTAGTGTTTTAACGAACAGCTTAAAAAGAGAATCCTAAAGTGATTTCTTTATAATGGGTGTGTTCCTTATCTTATCCTAGTGTCTAAACTCTTCTCCATGGCTGGACCCCCAAATAATATTCCTTTACGTGCTAAGGGGTATCTAGAGAGTGGGATAGGTTTAATAACTACCCTAACCCTAACGCGTACCCTAACCCTAACCCCTACCCTAACCCTAACACGTACCCTAATCCTAACCCATACCCTAAACCGAGCCCTAACCCTAACACTAACCCTAACCCTAACCCTAACCCATACCCTACGCCGTACCCGAAACCCTCCCCGAACTCGTACCCTAAGCCGTACCCTAAGCCTAACCCTAAGCCTAACCCTAACCCTAGGCTACCCTTGACTGCTTCTGCCTCCAATAGATTTCCTAAGCACTAGTGTTTTAACGAACAGCTTAAAAAGAGAATCCTAATGTGATTTCTTTATAATGGGTGTGTTCCTTATCTTATCCTAGTGTCTAAACTCTTCTCCATGGCTGGACCCTCAAATAATATTCCTTTACGTGCTAAGGGGTATCTAGAGAGTGGGATAGGTTTAATAACTACCCTAACCCTAACGCGTACCCTAACCCTAACCCCTACCCTAACCCTAACACGTACCCTAATCCTAACCCGTACCCTAAACCGAGCCCTAACCCTAACCCTAACCCTAACCCTAACCCTAACCCATACCCTACGCCGTACCCGCACCCCTCCCCGAACCCGTACCCTAAGCCGTACCCTAAGCCTAACCCTAAGCCTAACCCTAACCCTAGGCTACCCTTGACTGCTTCTGCCTCCAATAGATTTCCTAAGCACTAGTGTTTTAAGGAACAGCTTAAAAAGAGAATCCTAATGTGATTTCTTTATAATGGGTGTGTTCCTCATCTTATCCTAGTGTCTAAACTCTTCTCCATGGCTGGACCCCCAAATAATATTCCTTTACGTGCTAAGGGGTATCTAGAGAGTGGGATAGGTTTAATAACTACCCTAACCCTAACCCCTACCCTAACCCTAACACGTACCCTAATCCTAACCCGTACCCTAAACCGAGCCCTAACCCTAACACTAACCCTAACCCTAACCCTAACCCAAACCCTACGCTGTACCCGAACCCCTCCCCGAACCCATTCCCCAAGCCGTACCCTAAACCTAACCCTAAGCCTAACCCTAACCCTAGGCTACCCTTGACTGCTTCTGCCTCCAATAGATTTCCTAAGCACTAGTGTTTTAAGGAACAGATTAAAAAGAGAATCCTAATGTGATTTCTTTATAATGGGTGTGTTCCTTATCTTATCCTAGTGTCTAAACTCTTCTCCATGGCTGCACCCCCAAATAATATTGCCTTACGTGCTAAGGGGTATCTAGAGAGTGGGATAGGTTTAATAACTACCCTAACCCTAATGCGTACTCTAACCCTAACCCCTAACCTAACACTAACACGTACCCTAATCCTAACCCGTACCCTAAACCGAGCCCTAACCCTAACACTAACACTAACCCTAACCCTAACCCATACCCTACGCCGTACCTGAACCCCTCCCCAAACCCGTACCGTAAGCCGTACCCTAAGCCTAACCCTAAGCCTAACACTAACCCTAGGCTACCCTTGACTGCTTCTGCCTCCAATAGATTTCCTAAGCACTAGTGTTTTAAGGAAGAGCTTAAAAAGAGAATCCTAATGTGATTTCTTTATAATGGGTGTGTTCCTTATCTTATCCTAGTGTCTAAATTCTTCTCCATGGCTGGAACCCCAAATAATATTCCTTTACGTGCTAAGGGGTATCTAGAGAGTGGGATAGGTTTACTAAGTACCCTAACCCTAACGCGTACCCTAACCCTAACCCCTACCCTAAACCTAACACGTACCCTAATCCTAAACGTACCCTAAACCGAGCCCTAACCCTAACACTAACCCTAACCCTAACCCTAACCCATACCCTACGCCGTACCCGCACCCCTCCCCGAACCCGTAACCTAAGCCGTACCCTAAGCCTAACCCTAAGCCTAACCCTAACCCTAGGCTACCCTTGACTGCTTCTGCCTCCAATAGATTTCCTAAGCACTACTGTTTTAAGGAACAGCTTAAAAAGAGAATCCTAATGTGATTTCTTTATAATGGGTGTGTTCCTTATCTTATCCTAGTGTCTAAACTCTTCTCCATGGCTGCACCCCCAAATAATATTCCCTTACGTGCTAAGGGGTATCTAGAGAGTGGGATAGGTTTCATAACTACCCTAACCCTAACGCGTACCCTAACCCTAACCCCTACCCTAAACCTAACACGTACCCTAATCCTAACCTGTACCCTAAACCGAGGCCTAACCCTAACACTAACCCTAACCCTAACCCTAACCCATAACCTACGCCATACCCGCACACCTCCCCGAACCCGTACCCTAAGCCATACCCTAAACCTAACCCTAAGCCTAACCCTAACCCTAGGCTACCCTTGACTGCTTCTGCCTCCAATTGATTTCCTAAGCAGTAGTGTTTTAAGGAACAGCTTAAAAAGAGAATCCTAAAGTGATTTCTTTATAATGGGTGTGTTCCTTATCTTATCCTAGTGTCTAAACTCTTCTCCATGGCTGGACCCCCTAATAATATTCCTTTACGTGCTAAGGGGGAGCTAGAGAGTGGGATAGGTTTACTAACTACCCTAGCCCTAACGCGTAACCTACCCCTAACCCCTACCCTAACCCTAACACGTACCCTAATCCTAACCCGTACCCTAAACCGAGCCCTATCCCTAACACTAACCCAAACCCTAACCCTAACCCATACCCTACGCCGTACACGAACACCTCCCCGAACCCATACCCCAAGCCGTACCCTAACCCTAACCCTAAGCCTAACCCTAACCCTAGGCTACCCTTGACTGCTTCTGCCTCCAATAGATTTCCTAAGCACTACTGTTTTAAGGAACAGCTTAAAAAGAGAATCCTAAAGTGATTTCTTTATAATGGGTGTGTTCCTTATCTTATCCTAGTGTCTAAACTCTTCTCCATGGCTGGACCCCCAAATAATATTCCTTTACGTGCTAAGGGGTATCTAGAGAGTGGGATAGGTTTAATAACTACCCTAACCCTAACGCGTACCCTAACCCTAACCCCTACCCTAACCCTAACACGTACCCTAATCCTAACCCGTACCCTAAACCGAGCCCTAACCCTAACACTAACCCTAACCCTAACCCTAACCCATACCCTACACCGTACCCGAAACCCTCCCCGAACTCGTACCCTAAGCCGTACCCTAAGCCTAACCCTAAGCCTAACCCTAACCCTAGGCTACCCTTGACTGCTTCTGCCTCCAATAGATTTCCTAAGCACTAGTGTTTTAAGGAACAGCTTAAAAAGAGAATCCTAATGTGATTTCTTTATAATGGGTGTGTTCCTTATCTTATCCTAGTGTCTAAACTTTTCTCCATGGCTGGACCCTCAAATAATATTCCTTTACGTGCTAAGGGGTATCTAGAGATTGGGATAGGTTTAATAACTACCCTAACCCTAACGCGTACCCTAACCCTAACCCCTACCCTAACCCTAACACGTACCCTAATCCTAACCCGTACCCTAAACCGAGCCCTAACCCTAACACTAACCCTAACCCTAACCCTAACCCATACCCTACGCCGTACACGCACCCCTCCCTGAACCCGTACCCTAAGCCGTACCCTAAGCCTAACCCTAAGCCTAACCCTAACCCTAGGCTACCCTTGACTGCTTCTGCCTCCAATAGATTTCCTAAGCACTAGTGTTTTAAGGAACAGCTTAAAAAGAGAATCCTAATGTGATTTCTTTATAATGGGTGTGTTCCTTATCTTATCCTAGTGTCTAAACTCTTCTCCATGGCTGGACCCTCAAATAATATTCCTTTACGTGCTAAGGGGTATCTAGAGAGTGGGATAGGTTTAATAACTACCCTAACCCTAACGCGTACCCTAACCCTAACCCCTACCCTAACCCTAACACGTACCCTAATCCTAACCTGTACCCTAAACCGAGCCCTAACCCTAACACTAACCCTAACCCTAACCCTAACCCATACCCTACGCCGTACCCGCACCCCTCCCCGAACCCGTACCCTAAGCCGTACCCTAAGCCTAACCCTAAGCCTAACCCTAACCCTAGGCTACCCTTGACTGCTTCTGCCTCCAATAGATTTCCTAAGCACTACTGTTTTAAGGAACAGCTTAAAAAGAGAATCCTAATGTGATTTCTTTATAATGGGTGTGTTCCTTATCTTATCCTAGTGTCTAAACTCTTCTCCATGGCTGCACCCCCAAATAATATTCCCTTACGTGCTAAGGGGTATCTAGAGAGTGGGATAGGTTTAATAACTACCCTAACCCTAACGCGTACCCTAACCCTAACCCCTACCCTAACCCTAACACGTACCCTAATCCTAACCTGTACCCTAAACCGAGCCCTAACCCTAACACTAACCCTAACCCTAACCCTTACCCATACCCTACGCCGTACCCGCACCCCTCCCCGAACCCGTACCCTAAGCCATACCCTAAACCTAACCCTAAGCCTAACCCTAACCCTAGGCTACCCTTGACTGCTTCTGCCTCCAATTGATTTCCTAAGCAGTAGTGTTTTAAGGAACAGCTTAAAAAGAGAATCCTAAAGTGATTTCTTTATAATGGGTGTGTTCCTTAACTTATCTTAGTGTCTAAACTCTTCTCCATGGCTGGACCCCCAAATAATATTCCTTTACGTGCTAAGGGGGAGCTAGAGAGTGGGATAGGTTTACTAACTACCCTAGCCCTAACGCGTAACCTAACCCTAACCCCTACCCTAACCCTAACACGTACCCTAATCCTAACCCGTACCCTAAACCGAGCCCTAACCCTAACACTAACCCAAACCCTAACCCTAACCCATACCCTACGCCGTACACGAACACCTCCCCGAACCCATACCCCAAGCCGTACCCTAAACCTAACCCTAAGCCTAACCCTAACACTAGGCTACCCTTGACTGCTTCTGCCTCCAATAGATTTCCTAAGCACTAGTGTTTTAAGGAACAGCTTAAAAAGAGAATCCTAATGTGATTTCTTTATAATGGGTGTGTTCCTTATCTTATCCTAGTGTCTAAACTCTTCTCCATGGCTGCACCCCCAAATAATATTGCCTTACGTGCTAAGGGGTATCTAGAGAGTGGGATAGGTTTAATAACTACCCTAACCCTAATGCGTACTCTAACCCTAACCCCTACCCTAACACTAACACGTACCCTAATCCTAACCCGTACCCTAAACCGAGCCCTAACCCTAACACTAACACTAACCCTAACCCTAACCCATACCCTACGCCGTACCTGAACCCCTCCCCAAACCCGTACCCTAAGCCGTACCCTAAGCCTAACCCTAAGCCTAACACTAACCCTAGGCTACCCTTGACTGCTTCTGCCTCCAATAGATTTCCTAAGCACTAGTGTTTTAAGCAACAGCTTAAAAAGAGAATCCTAATGTGATTTCTTTATAATGGGTGTGTTCCTTATCTTATCCTAGTGTCTAAATTCTTCTCCATTGCTGGAACCCCAAATAATATTCCTTTACATGCTAAGGGGTATCTAGAGAGTGGGATAGGTTTACTAACTACCCTAACCCTAACGCGTACCCTAACCCTAACCCCTATCCTAAACCTAACACGTACCCTAATCCTAACCATACCCTAAACCGAGCCCTAACCCTAACACTAACCCTAACCCTAACCCTATCCCATACCCTACGCCGTACCCGAAACCCTCCCAGAACCCGTACCCTAAGCCGTACTCTAAGCCTAACCCTAAGCCTAACCCTAACCCTAGGCTACCCTTGACTGCTTCTGCCTCCAATAGATTTCCTAAGCACTACTGTTTTAAGGAACAGCTTAAAAAGAGAATCCTAATGTGATTTCTTTATAATGGGTGTGTTCCTTATCTTATCCTAGTGTCTAAACTCTTCTCCATGGCTGCACCCCCAAATAATATTCCCTTACGTGCTAAGGGGTATCTAGAGAGTGGGATAGGTTTAATAACTACCCTAACCCTAACGCGTACCCTAACCCTAACCCCTACCCTAACCCTAACACGTACCCTAATCCTAACCTGTACCCTAAACCGAGCCCTAACCCTAACACTAACCCTAACCCTAACCCTAACCCATACCCTACGCCGTACCCGCACCCCTCCCCGAACCCGTACCCTAAGCCATACCCTAAACCTAACCCTAAGCCTAACCCTAACCCTAGGCTACCCTTGACTGCTTCTGCCTCCAATAGATTTCCTAAGCACTAGTGTTTTAAGGAACAGCTTAAAAAGAGAATCCTAATGTGATTTCTTTATAATGGGTGTGTTCCTTATCTTATCCTAGTGTCTAAACTCTTCTCCATGGCTGCACCCCCAAATAATATTGCCTTACGTGCTAAGGGGTATCTAGAGAGTGGGATAGGTTTAATAACTACCCTAACGCTAATGCGTACTCTAACCCTAACCCCTACCCTAACACTAACACGTACCCTAATCCTAACCCGTACCCTAAACCGAGCCCTAACCCTAACACTAACACTAACCCTAACCCTAACCCATACCCGACGCCGTACCTGAACCCCTCCCCAAACCCGTACCCTAAGCCGTACCCTAAGCCTAACCCTAAGCCTAACACTAACCCTAGGCTACCCTTGACTGCTTCTGCCTCCAATAGATTTCCTAAGCACTAGTGTTTTAAGCAACAGCTTAAAAAGAGAATCCTCTTGTGATTTCTTTATAATGGGTGTGTTCCTTATCTTATCCTAGTGTCTAAATTCTTCTCCATTGCTGGATCCCCAAATAATATTCCTTTACGTGCTAAGGGGTATCTAGAGAGTGGGATAGGTTTACTAACTACCCTAACCCTAACGCGTACCCTAACCCTAACCCCTACCCTAAACCTAACACGTACCCTAATCCTAACCGTACCCTAAACCGAGCCCTAACCCTAACACTAACCCTAACCCTAACCCTAACCCATACCCTACGCCGTACCCGAAACCCTCCCCGAACCCGTACCCTAAGCCGTACCCTAAGCCTAACCCTAAGCCTAACCCTAACCCTAGGCTACCCTTGACTGCTTCTGCCTCCAATAGATTTCCTAAGCACTAGTGTTTTAAGCAACAGCTTAAAAAGAGAATCCTAATGTGATTTCTTTATAATGGGTGTGTTCCTTATCTTATCCTAGTGTCTAAACTCTTCTCCATGGCTGGACCCCCAAATAATATTCCTTTACGTGCTAAGGGGTATCTAGAGAGTGGGATAGGTTTAATAACTACCCTAACCCTAACGCGTACCCTAACCCTAACCCCTACCCTAACCCTAACACGTACCCTAATCCTAACCCGTACCCTAAACCGAGCCCTAACCCTAACACTAACCCTAACCCTAACCCTAACCCATACCCTACGCCGTACCCGAAACCCTCCCCGAACCCGTACCCTAAGCCGTACCCTAAGCCTAACCCTAAGCCTAACCCTAACCCTAGGCTACCCTTGACTGCTTCTGCCTCCAATAGATTTCCTAAGCACTAGTGTTTTAAGGAACAGCTTAAAAAGAGAATCCTAATGTGATTTCTTTATAATGGGTGTGTTCCTTATCTTATCCTAGTGTCTAAACTCTTCTCCATGGCTGGACCCTCAAATAATATTCCTTTACGTGCTAAGGGGTATCTAGAGAGTGGGATAGGTTTAATAACTACCCTAACCCTAACGCGTACCCTAACCCTAACCCCTACCCTAACCCTAACACGTACCCTAATACTAACCTGTACCCTAAACCGAGCCCTAACCCTAAAACTAACCCAAACCCTAACCCTAACCCATACCCTACGCCGTACCCGCACCCCTCCCCGAACCCGTACCCTAAGCCGTACCCTAAGCCGAACCCTAAGCCTAACCCTAACCCTAGGCTACCCTTGACTGCTTCTGCCTCCAATAGATTTCCTAAGCACTAGTGTTTTAAGGAACAGCTTAAAAAGAGAATCCTAAAGTGATTTCTTTATAATGGGTGTGTTCCTTATCTTATCCTAGTGTCTAAACTCTTCTCCATGGCTGGACCCCCAAATAATATTCCTTTACGTGCTAAGGGGTATCTAGAGAGTGGGATAGGTTTAATAACTACCCTAACCCTAACGCGTACCCTAACCCTAACCCCTACCCTAACCCTAACACGTACCCTAATCCTAACCCGTACCCTAAACCGAGCCCTAACCCTAACACTAACCCTAACCCTAACCCATACCCTACGCCGTACCCGAAACCCTCCCCGAACCCGTACCCTAAGCCGTACCCTAAGCCTCACCCTAAGCCTAACCTTATCCTAGGCTACCCTTGACTGCTTCTGCCTCCAGTAGATTTCCTAAGCACTAGTGTTTTAAGGAACAGCTTAAAAAGAGAATCCTAATGTGATTTCTTTATAATGGGTGTGTTCCTTATCTTATCCTAGTGTCTAAACTCTTCTCCATGGCTGGACCCTCAAATAATATTCCTTTACGTGCTAAGGGGTATCTAGAGAGTGGGATAGGTTTAATAACTACCCTAACCCTAACGCGTACCCTGACCATAACCCCTACCCTAACCCTAACACGTACCCTAATCCTAACCCGTACCCTAAACCGAGCCCTAACCCTAACACTAACCCTAACCCTAACCCTAACCCATACCCTACGCCGTACCCGCACCCCTCCCCGAACCCGTACCCTAAGCTGTACCCTAAGCCTAACCCTAAGCCTAACCCTAACCCTAGGCTACCCTTGACTGCTTCTGCCTCCAATAGATTTCCTAAGCACTAGTGTTTTAAGGAACAGCTTAAAAAGAGAATCCTAATGTGATTTCTTTATAATGGGTGTGTTCCTTATCTTATCCTAGTGTCTAAACTCTTCTCCATGGCTGGACCCCCAAATAATATTCCTTTACGTGCTAAGGGGTATCTAGAGAGTGGGATAGGTTTAATAACTACCCTAACCCTAACGCGTACCCTAACCCTAACCCCTACCCTAACCCTAACACGTACCCTAATCCTAACCCCTACCCTAAACCGAGCCCTAACCCTAACACTAACCCTAACCCTAACCCTAACCCATACCCTACGCCGTACCCGAAACCCTCCCCGAACTCGTACCCTAAGCCGTACCCTAAGCCTAACCCTAAGCCTAACCCTAACCCTAGGCTACCCTTGACTGCTTCTGCCTCCAATAGATTTCCTAAGCACTAGTGTTTTAAGAAACAGCTTAAAAAGAGAATCCTAATGTGATTTCTTTATAATGGGTGTGTTCCTTATCTTATCCTAGTGTCTAAACTTTTCTCCATGGCTGGACCCTCAAATAATATTCCTTTACGTGCTAAGGGGTATCTAGAGAGTGGGATAGGTTTAATAACTACCCTAACCCTAACGCGTACCCTAACCCTAACCCCTACCGTAACCCTAACACATACCCTAATCCTAACCCGTACCCTAAACCGAGCCCTAACCCTAACACTAACCCTAACCCTAACCCTAACCCATACCCTACGCCGTACCCGCACCCCTCCCTGAACCCGTACCCTAAGCCGTACCCTAAGCCTAACCCTAAGCCTAACCCTAACCCTAGGCTACCCTTGACTGCTTCTGCCTCCAATAGATTTCCTAAGCACTAGTGTTTTAACGAACAGCTTAAAAAGAGAATCCTAATGTGATTTCTTTATAATGGGTGTGTTCCTTATCTTATCCTAGTGTCTAAACTCTTCTCCATGGCTGCACCCCCAAATAATATTCCCTTACGTGCTAAGGGGTATCTAGAGAGTGGGATAGGTTTAATAACTACCCTAACCCTAATGCGTACTCTAACCCTAACCCCTACCCTAACACTAACACGTACCCTAATCCTAACCCGTACCCTAAACCGAGCCCTAACCCTAACACTAACACTAACCCTAACCCTAACCCATACCCTACGCCGTACCTGAACCCCTCCCCAAACCCGTACCCTAAGCCGTACCCTAAGCCTAACCCTAAGCCTAACACTAACCCTAGGCTACCCTTGACTGCTTCTCCCTCCAATAGATTTCCTAAGCACTAGTGTTTTAAGCAACAGCTTAAAAAGAGAATCCTAATGTGATTTCTTTATAATGGGTGTGTTCCTTATCTTATCCTAGTGTCTAAATTCTTCTCCATTGCTGGAACCCCAAATAATATTCCTTTACGTGCTAAGGGGTATCTAGAGAGTGGGATAGGTTTACTAACTACCCTAACCCTAACGCGTACCCTAACCCTAACCCCTACCCTAAACCTAACACGTACCCTAATCCTAACCGTACCCTAAACCGAGCCCTAACCCTAACACTAACCCTAACCCTAACCCTAACCCATACCCTACGCCGTACCCGAAACCCTCCCCGAACCTGAACCCTAAGCCGTACTCTAAGCCTAACCCTAAGCCTAACCCTAACCCTACGCTACCCTTGACTGCTTCTGCCTCCAATAGATTTCCTAAGCACTAGTGTTTTAAGGAACAGCTTAAAAAGAGAATCCTAATGTGATTTCTTTATAATGGGTGTGTTCCTTATCTTATCCTAGTGTCTAAACTCTTCTCCATGGCTGGACCCCCAAATAATATTCCTTTACGTGCTAAGGGGTATCTAGAGAGTGGGATAGGTTTAATAACTACCCTAACCCTAACCCCTACCCTAACCCTAACACGTACCCTAATCCTAACCCGTACCCTAAACCGAGCCCTAACCCTAACACTAACCCTAACCCTAACCCTAACCCAAACCCTACGCTGTACCCGAACCCCTCCCCGAACCCATTCCCCAAGCCGTACCCTAAACCTAACCCTAAGCCTAACCCTAACCCTAGGCTACCCTTGACTGCTTCTGCCTCCAATAGATTTCCTAAGCACTAGTGTTTTAAGGAACAGCTTAAAAAGAGAATCCTAATGTGATTTCTTTATAATGGGTGTGTTCCTTATCTTATCCTAGTGTCTAAACTCTTCTCCATGGCTGCACCCCCAAATAATATTGCCTTACGTGCTAAGGGGTATCTAGAGAGTGGGATAGGTTTAATAACTACCCTAACCCTAATGCGTACTCTAACCCTAACCCCTAACCTAACACTAACACGTACCCTAATCCTAACCCGTACCCTAAACCGGGCCCTAACCCTAACACTAACACTAACCCTAACCCTAACCCATACCCTACGCCGTACCTGAACCCCTCCCCAAACCCGTACCGTAAGCCGTACCCTAAGCCTAACCCTAAGCCTAACACTAACCCTAGGCTACCCTTGACTGCTTCTGCCTCCAATAGATTTCCTAAGCACTAGTGTTTTAAGCAACAGCTTAAAAAGAGAATCCTAATGTGATTTCTTTATAATGGGTGTGTTCCTTATCTTATCCTAGTGTCTAAATTCTTCTCCATGGCTGGAACCCCAAATAATATTCCTTTACGTGCTAAGGGGTATCTAGAGAGTGGGATAGGTTTACTAAGTACCCTAACCCTAACGCGTACCCTAACCCTAACCCCTACCCTAAACCTAACACGTACCCTAATCCTAAACGTACCCTAAACCGAGCCCTAACCCTAACACTAACCCTAACCCTAACCCTAACCCATACCCTACGCCGTACCCGCACCCCTCCCCGAACCCGTAACCTAAGCCGTACCCTAAGCATAACCCTAAGCCTAACCCTAACCCTAGGCTACCCTTGACTGCTTCTGCCTCCAATAGATTTCCTAAGCACTACTGTTTTAAGGAACAGCTTAAAAAGAGAATCCTAATGTGATTTCTTTATAATGGGTGTGTTCCTTATCTTATCCTAGTGTCTAAACTCTTCTCCATGGCTGCACCCCCAAATAATATTCCCTTACGTGCTAAGGGGTATCTGGAGAGTGGGATAGGTTTCATAACTACCCTAACCCTAACGCGTACCCTAACCCTAACCCCTACCCTAACCCTAACACGTACCCTAATCCTAACCTGTACCCTAAACCGAGGCCTAACCCTAACACTAACCCTAACCCTAACCCTAACCCATAACCTACGCCATACCCGCACACCTCCCCGAACCCGTACCCTAAGCCATACCCTAAACCTAACCCTAAGCCTAACCCTAACCCTAGGCTACCCTTGACTGCTTCTGCCTCCAATTGATTTCCTAAGCAGTAGTGTTTTAAGGAACAGCTTAAAAAGAGAATCCTAAAGTGATTTCTTTATAATGGGTGTGTTCCTTATCTTATCCTAGTGTCTAAACTCTTCTCCATGGCTGGACCCCCAAATAATATTCCTTTACGTGCTAAGGGGGAGCTAGAGAGTGGGATAGGTTTACTAACTACCCTAGCCCTAACGCGTAACCTAACCCAAACCCCTACCCTAACCCTAACACGTACCCTAATCCTAACCCGTACCCTAAACCGAGCCCTATCCCTAACACTAACCCAAACCCTAACCCTAACCCATACCCTACGCCGTACACGAACACCTCCCCGAACCCATACCCCAAGCCGTACCCTAACCCTAACCCTAAGCCTAACCCTAACCCTAGGCTACCCTTGACTGCTTCTGCCTCCAATAGATTTCCTAAGCACTACTGTTTTAAGGAACAGCTTAAAAAGAGAATCCTAAAGTGATTTCTTTATAATGGGTGTGTTCCTTATCTTATCCTAGTGTCTAAACTTTTCTCCATGGCTGGACCCTCAAATAATATTCCTTTACGTGCTAAGGGGTATCTAGAGATTGGGATAGGTTTAATAACTACCCTAACCCTAACGCGTACCCTAACCCTAACCCATACCCTAACCCTAACACGTACCCTAATCCTAACCCGTACCCTAAACCGAGCCCTAACCCTAACACTAACCCTAACCCTAACCCTAACCCATACCCTACGCCGTACACGCACCCCTCCCTGAACCCGTACCCTAAGCCGTACCCTAAGCCTAACCCTAAGCCTAACCCTAACCCTAGGCTACCCTTGACTGCTTCTGCCTCCAATAGATTTCCTAAGCACTAGTGTTTTAAGGAACAGCTTAAAAAGAGAATCCTAATGTGATTTCTTTATAATGGGTGTGTTCCTTATCTTATCCTAGTGTCTAAACTCTTCTCCATGGCTGGACCCTCAAATAATATTCCTTTACGTGCTAAGGGGTATCTAGAGAGTGGGATAGGTTTAATAACTACCCTAACCCTAAAGCGTACCCTAACCCTAACCCCTACCCTAACCCTAACACGTACCCTAATCCTAACCTGTACCCTAAACCGAGCCCTAACCCTAACACTAACCCTAACCCTAACCCTAACCCATACCCTACGCCGTACCCGCACCCCTCCCCGAACCCGTACCCTAAGCCGTACCCTAAGCCTAACCCTAAGCCTAACCCTAACCCTAGGCTACCCTTGACTGCTTCTGCCTCCAATAGATTTCCTAAGCACTACTGTTTTAAGGAACAGCTTAAAAAGAGAATCCTAATGTGATTTCTTTATAATGGGTGTGTTCCTTATCTTATCCTAGTGTCTAAACTCTTCTCCATGGCTGCACCCCCAAATAATATTCCCTTACGTGCTAAGGGGTATCTAGAGAGTGGGATAGGTTTAATAACTACCCTAACCCTAACGCGTACCCTAACCCTAACCCCTACCCTAACCCTAACACGTACCCTAATCCTAACCTGTACCCTAAACCGAGCCCTAACCCTAACACTAACCCTAACCCTAACCCTTACCCATACCCTACGCCGTACCCGCACCCCTCCCCGAACCCGTACCCTAAGCCATACCCTAAACCTAACCCTAAGCCTAACCCTAACCCTAGGCTACCCTTGACTGCTTCTGCCTCCAATTGATTTCCTAAGCAGTAGTGTTTTAAGGAACAGCTTAAAAAGAGAATCCTAAAGTGATTTCTTTATAATGGGTGTGTTCCTTATCTTATCTTAGTGTCTAAACTCTTCTCCATGGCTGGACCCCCAAATAATATTCCTTTACGTGCTAAGGGGGAGCTAGAGAGTGGGATAGGTTTACTAACTACCCTAGCCCTAACGCGTAACCTAACCCTAACCCCTACCCTAACCCTAACACGTACCCTAATCCTAACCCGTACCCTAAACCGAGCCCTAACCCTAACACTAACCCAAACCCTAACCCTAACCCATACCCTACGCCGTACACGAACACCTCCCCGAACCCATACCCCAAGCCGTACCCTAAACCTAACCCTAAGCCTAACCCTAACACTAGGCTACCCTTGACTGCTTCTGCCTCCAATAGATTTCCTAAGCACTAGTGTTTTAAGGAACAGCTTAAAAAGAGAATCCTAAAGTGATTTCTTTATAATGGGTGTGTTCCTTATCTTATCCTAGTGTCTAAACTCTTCTCCATGGCTGCACCCCCAAATAATATTGCCTTACGTGCTAAGGGGTATCTAGAGAGTGGGATAGGTTTAATAACTACCCTAACCCTAATGCGTACTCTAACCCTAACCCCTACCCTAACACTAACACGTACCCTAATCCTAACCCGTACCCTAAACCGAGCCCTAACCCTAACACTAACACTAACCCTAACCCTAACCCATACCCTACGCCGTACCTGAACCCCTCCCCAAACCCGTACCCTAAGCCGTACCCTAAGCCTAACCCTAAGCCTAACACTAACCCTAGGCTACCCTTGACTGCTTCTGCCTCCAATAGATTTCCTAAGCACTAGTGTTTTAAGCAACAGCTTAAAAAGAGAATCCTAATGTGATTTCTTTATAATGGGTGTGTTCCTTATCTTATCCTAGTGTCTAAATTCTTCTCCATTGCTGGAACCCCAAATAATATTCCTTTACGTGCTAAGGGGTATCTAGAGAGTGGGATAGGTTTACTAACTACCCTAACCCTAACGCGTACCCTAACCCTAACCCCTACCCTAAACCTAACACGTACCCTAATCCTAAACATACCCTAAACCGAGCCCTAACCCTAACACTAACCCTAACCCTAACCCTATCCCATACCCTACGCCGTACCCGAAACCCTCCCCGAACCCGTACCCTAAGCCGTACTCTAAGCCTAACCCTAAGCCTAACCCTAACCCTAGGCTACCCTTGACTGCTTCTGCCTCCAATAGATTTCCTAAGCACTAGTGTTTTAAGGAACAGCTTAAAAAGAGAATCCTAATGTGATTTCTTTATAATGGGTGTGTTCCTTATCTTATCCTAGTGTCTAAACTCTTCTCCATGGCTGGACCCTCAAATAATATTCCTTTACGTGCTAAGGGGTATCTAGAGAGTGAGATAGGTTTAATAACTACCCTAACCCTAACGCGTACCCTAACCCTAACCCCTACCCTAACCCTAACACGTACCCTAATCCTAACCCGTACCCTAAACCGAGCCCTAACCCTAACACTAACCCTAACCCTAACCCTAACCCATACCCTACGCCGTACCCGCACCCCTCCCCGAACCCGTAACCTAAGCCGTACCCTAAGCCTTACCCTAAGCCTAACCCTAACCCTAGGCTACCCTTGACTGCTTCTGCCTCCAATAGATTTCCTAAGCACTACTGTTTTAAGGAACAGCTTAAAAAGAGAATCCTAATGTGATTTCTTTATAATGGGTGTGTTCCTTATCTTATCCTAGTTTCTAAACTCTTCTCCATGGCTGCACCCCCAAATAATATTCCCTTACGTGCTAAGGGGTATCTAGAGAGTGGGATAGGTTTAATAACTACCCTAACCCTAACGCGTACCCTAACCCTAACCCCTACCCTAACCCTAACACGTACCCTAATCCTAACCTGTACCCTAAACCGAGCCCTAACCCTAACACTAACCCTAACCCTAACCCTAACCCATACCCTACGCCGTACCCGCACCCCTCCCCGAACCCGTACCCTAAGCCATACCCTAAACCTAACCCTAAGCCTAACCCTAACCCTAGGCTACCCTTGACTGCTTCTGCCTCCAATTGATTTCCTAAGCAGTAGTGTTTTAAGGAACAGCTTAAAAAGAGAATCCTAAAGTGATTTCTTTATAATGGGTGTGTTCCTTATCTTATCCTAGTGTCTAAACTCTTCTCCATGGCTGGACCCCCAAATAATATTCCTTTACGTGCTAAGGGGGAGCTAGAGAGTGGGATAGGTTTACTAACTACCCTAGCCCTAACGCGTAACCTAACCCTAACCCCTACCCTAACCCTAACACGTACCCTAATCCTAACCCGTACCCTAAACCGAGCCCTAACCCTAACACTAACCCAAAACCTAACCCTAACCCATACCCTACGCCGTGCACGAACCCCTCCCCAAACCCGTACCCTAAGCCGTACCCTAAGCCTAACCCTAAGCCTAACACTAACCCTAGGCTACCCTTGACTGCTTCTGCCTCCAATAGATTTCCTAAGCACTAGTGTTTTAAGCAACAGCTTAAAAAGAGAATCCTCTTGTGATTTCTTTATAATGGGTGTGTTCCTTATCTTATCCTAGTGTCTAAATTCTTCTCCATTGCTGGATCCCCAAATAATATTCCTTTACGTGCTAAGGGGTATCTAGAGAGTGGGATAGGTTTACTAACTACCCTAACCCTAACGCGTACCCTAACCCTAACCCCTACCCTAAACCTAACACGTACCCTAATCCTAACCGTACCCTAAACCGAGCCCTAACCCTAACACTAACCCTAACCCTAACCCTAACCCATACCCTACGCCGTACCCGAAACCCTCCCCGAACCCGTACCCTTAGCCGTACCCTAAGCCTAACCCTAAGCCTAACCCTAACCCTAGGCTACCCTTGACTGCTTCTGCCTCCAATAGATTTCCTAAGCACTAGTGTTTTAAGGAACAGCTTAAAAAGAGAATCCTAATGTGATTTCTTTATAATGGGTGTGTTCCTTATCTTATCCTAGTGTCTAAACTTTTCTCCATGGCTGGACCCTCAAATAATATTCCTTTACGTGCTAAGGGGTATCTAGAGATTGGGATAGGTTTAATAACTACCCTAACCCTAACGCATACCCTAACCCTAACCCCTACCCTAACCCTAACACGTACCCTAATCCTAACCCGTACCCTAAACCGAGCCCTAACCCTAACACTAACCCTAACCCTAACCCTAACCCATACCCTACGCCGTACACGCACCCCTCCCTGAACCCGTACCCTAAGCCGTACCCTAAGCCTAACCCTAAGCCTAACCCTAACCCTAGGCTACCCTTGACTGCTTCTGCCTCCAATAGATTTCCTAAGCACTAGTGTTTTAAGGAACAGCTTAAAAAGAGAATCCTAATGTGATTTCTTTATAATGGGTGTGTTCCTTATCTTATCCTAGTGTCTAAACTCTTCTCCATGGCTGGACCCTCAAATAATATTCCTTTACGTGCTAAGGGGTATCTAGAGAGTGGGATAGGTTTAATAACTACCCTAACCCTAACGCGTACCCTAACCCTAACCCCTACCCTAACCCTAACACGTACCCTAATCCTAACCTGTACCCTAAACCGAGCCCTAACCCTAACACTAACCCTAACCCTAACCCTAACCCATACCCTACGCCGTACCCGCACCCCTCCCCGAACCCGTACCCTAAGCCGTACCCTAAGCCTAACCCTAAGCCTAACCCTAACCCTAGGCTACCCTTGACTGCTTCTGCCTCCAATAGATTTCCTAAGCACTACTGTTTTAAGGAACAGCTTAAAAAGAGAATCCTAATGTGATTTCTTTATAATGGGTGTGTTCCTTATCTTATCCTAGTGTCTAAACTCTTCTCCATGGCTGCACCCCCAAATAATATTCCCTTACGTGCTAAGGGGTATCTAGAGAGTGGGATAGGTTTAATAACTACCCTAACCCTAACGCGTACCCTAACCCTAACCCCTACCCTAACCCTAACACGTACCCTAATCCTAACCTGTACCCTAAACCGAGCCCTAACCCTAACACTAACCCTAACCCTAACCCTTACCCATACCCTACGCCGTACCCGCACCCCTCCCCGAACCCGTACCCTAAGCCATACCCTAAACCTAACCCTAACCCTAGGCTACCCTTGACTGCTTCTGCCTCCAATTGATTTCCTAAGCAGTAGTGTTTTAAGGAACAGCTTAAAAAGAGAATCCTAATGTGATTTCTTTATAATGGGTGTGTTCCTTATCTTATCCTAGTGTCTAAACTCTTCTCCATGGCTGGACCCCCAAATAATATTCCTTTACGTGCTAAGGGGGAGCTAGAGAGTGGGATAGGTTTACTAACTACCCTAGCCCTAACGCGTAACCTAACCCTAACCCCTACCCTAACCCTAACACGTACCCTAATCCTAACCCGTACCCTAAACCGAGCCCTAACCCTAACACTAACCCAAACCCTAACCCTAACCCATACCCTACGCCGTACACGAACACCTCCCCGAACCCATACCCCAAGCCGTACCCTAACCCTAACCCTAAGCCTAACCCTAACCCTAGGCTACCGTTGACTGCTTCTGCCTCCAATAGATTTCCTAAGCACTAGTGTTTTAAGGAACAGCTTAAAAAGAGAATCCTAAAGTGATTTCTTTATAATGGGTGTGTTCCTTATCTTATCCTAGTGTCTAAACTCTTCTCCATGGCTGGACCCCCAAATAATATTCCTTTACGTGCTAAGGGGTATCTAGAGAGTGGGATAGGTTTAATAACTACCCTAACCCTAACGCGTACCCTAACCCTAACCCCTACCCTAACCCTAACACGTACCCTAATCCTAACCCGTACCCTAAACCGAGCCCTAACCCTAACACTAACCCTAACCCTAACCCTAACCCATACCCTACGCCGTACCCGAAACCCTCCCCGAACCCGTACCCTAAGCCGTACCCTAAGCCTAACCCTAAGCCTAACCCTAACCCTAGGCTACCCTTGACTGCTTCTGCCTCCAATAGATTTCCTAAGCACTAGTGTTTTAAGGAAGAGCTGAAAAAGAGAATCCTAATGTTATTTCTTTATAATGGGTGTGTTCCTTATCTTATCCTAGTGTCTAAACTCTTCTCCATGGCTGGACCCCCAAATAATATTCCTTTACGTGCTAAGGGGTATCTAGAGAGTGGGATAGGTTTAACAACTACCCTAACCCTAACGCGTACCCTAAACCTAACCCCTACCCTAACCCTAACACTTACCCTAATCCTAACCCGTACCCTAAGCCGAGCCCTAACCCTAACACTAACCCTAACCCTAACCCTAACCCATACCGTAGGCCGTACCCGCACCCCTCCCCGAACCCGTACCCTAAGCCGTACCCTAAGCCGAACCCTAAGCCTAACCCTAACCCTAGGCTACCCTTGACTGCTTCTGCCTCCAATTGATTTCCTAAGCACTAGTGTTTTAAGGAACAGCTTAAAAAGAGAATCCTAATGTGATTTCTTTATAATGGGTGTGTTCCTTATCTTATCCTAGTGTCTAAACTCTTCTCCATGGCTGCACCCCCAAATAATATTGCCTTACGTGCTAAGGGGTATCTAGAGAGTGGGATAGGTTTAATAACTACCCTAAACCTAATGCGTACTCTAACCCTAACCCCTACCCTAACACTAACACGTACCCTAATCCTAACCCGTACCCTAAACCGAGCCCTAACCCTAACACTAACACTAACCCTAACCCATACCCTACGCCGTACCCGCACCCCTCCCCGAACCCGTACCCTAAGCCGTACCCTAAGCCTAACCCTAAGCCTAACCCTAACCCTAGGCTACCCTTGACTGCTTCTGCCTCTAATAGATTTCCTAAGCACTAGTGTTTTAAGGAACAGCTTAAAAAGAGAATCCTAATGTGATTTCTTTATAATGGGTGTGTTCCTTATCTTATCCTAGTGTCTAAACTCTTCTCCATGGCTGGACCCCCAAATAATATTCCTTTACGTGCTAAGGGGTATCTAGAGAGTGGGATAGGTTTAATAACTACCCTAACCCTAACGCATACCCTAACCCTAACCCTAACACGTACCCTAATCCTAACCCGTACCCTAAACCGAGCCCTAACCCTAACACAAACCCTAACCCTAACCCTAACCCATACCCTACGCCGTACCCGAACCCCTCCCCGAACCCATTCCCCAAGCCGTACCCTAAGCCTAACCCTAAGCCTAACCCTAACCCTAGGCTACCCTTGACTGCTTCTGCCTCCAATAGATTTCCTAAGCACTACTGTTTTAAGGAACAGCTTAAAAAGAGAATCCTAATGTGATTTCTTTATAATGGGTGTGTTCCTTATCTTATCCTAGTGTCTAAACTCTTCTCCATGGCTGCACCCCCAAATAATATTCCCTTACGTGCTAAGGGGTATCTAGAGAGTGGGATAGGTTTAATAACTACCCTAACCCTAACGCGTACCCTAACCCTAACCCCTACCCTAACCCTAACACGTACCCTAATCCTAACCCGTACCCTAAACCGAGCCCTAACCCTAACACTAACCCTAACACTAACCCATACCCTACGCCGTACCCGCACCCCTCCCCGAACCCGTAACCTAAGCCGTACCCTAAGCCTAACCCTAAGCCTAACCCTAACCCTAGGCTACCCTTGACTGCTTCTGCCTCCAATAGATTTCCTAAGCACTACTGTTTTAAGGAACAGCTTAAAAAGAGAATCCTAATGTGATTTCTTTATAATGGGTGTGTTCCTTACCTTATCCTAGTGTCTAAACTCTTCTCCATGGCTGCACCCCCAAATAATATTCCCTTACGTGCTAAGGGGTATCTAGAGAGTGGGATAGGTTTAATAACTACCCTAACCCTAACGCGTACCCTAACCCTAACCCCTACCCTAACCCTAACACGTACCCTAATACTAACCTGTACCCTAAACCGAGCCCTAACCCTAACACTAACCCTAACCCATACCCTACGCCGTACCCGCACCCCTCCCCGAACCCGTACCCTAAGCCATACCCTAAACCTAACCCTAAGCCTAACCCTAACCCTAGGCTACCCTTGACTGCTTCTGCCTCCAATTGATTTCCTAAGCAGTAGTGTTTTAAGGAACAGCTTAAAAAGAGAATCCTAAAGTGATTTCTTTATAATGGGTGTGTTCCTTATCTTATCCTAGTGTCTAAACTCTTCTCCATGGCTGGACCCCCAAATAATATTCCTTTACGTGCTAAGGGGTATCTAGAGAGTGGGATAGGTTTAATAACTACCCTAACCCTAACGCGTACCCTAACCCTAACCCCTACCCTAACCCTAACACGTACCCTAATCCTAACCCGTACCCTAAACCGAGCCCTAACCCTAACACTAACCCTAACCCTAACCCTAACCCATACCCTACGCCGTACCCGAAACCCTCCCCGAACCCGTACCCTAAGCCGTACCCTAAGCCTAACCCTAAGCCTAACCCTAACCCTAGGCTACCCTTGACTGCTTCTGCCTCCAATAGATTTCCTAAGCACTAGTGTTTTAAGGAAGAGCTGAAAAAGAGAATCCTAATGTTATTTCTTTATAATGGGTGTGTTCCTTATCTTATCCTAGTGTCTAAACTCTTCTCCATGGCTGGACCCCCAAATAATATTCCTTTACGTGCTAAGGGGTATCTAGAGAGTGGGATAGGTTTAACAACTACCCTAACCCTAACGCGTACCCTAAACCTAACCCCTACCCTAACCCTAACACGTACCCTAATCCTAACCCGTACCCTAAGCCGAGCCCTAACCCTAACACTAACCCTAACCCTAACCCTAACCCATACCGTAGGCCGTACCCGCACCCCTCCCCGAACCCGTACCCTAAGCCGTACCCTAAGCCTAACCCTAAGCCTAACCCTAACCCTAGGCTACCCTTGACTGCTTCTGCCTCCAATAGATTTCCTAAGCACTAGTGTTTTAACGAACAGCTTAAAAAGAGAATCCTAATGTGATTTCTTTATAATGGGTGTGTTCCTTATCTTATCCTAGTGTAGAAACTCTTCTCCATGGCTGGACCCTCAAATAATATTCCTTTACGTGCTAAGGGGTATCTAGAGAGTGGGATAGGTTTAATAACTACCCTAACCCTAACGCGTACCCTAACCCTAACCCCTACCCTAACCCTAACACGTACCCTAATCCTAACCCGTACCCTAAACCGAGCCCTAACCCTAACACTAACCCTAACCCTAACCCTAACCCATACCCTACGCCGTACCCGAAACCCTCCCCGAACCGGTACCCTAAGCCGTACCCTAAGCCTAACCCGAAGCCTAACCCTAACCCTAGGCTACCCTTGACTGCTTCTGCCTCCAATAGATTTCCTAAGCACTAGTGTTTTAAGGAACAGCTTAAAAAGAGAATCCTAATGTGATTTCTTTATAATGGGTGTGTTCCTTATCTTATCCTAGTGTCTAAACTCTTCTCCATGGCTGGACCCCCAAATAATATTCCTTTACGTGCTAAGGGGTATCTAGAGAGTGGGATAGGTTTAATAACTACCCTAACCCTAACGCATACCCTAACCCTAACCCCTACCCTAACCCTAACACGTACCCTAATCCTAACCCGTACCCTAAACCGAGCCCTAACCCTAACACTAACCCTAACCCTAACCCTAACCCATACCCTACGCCGTACCCGAACCCCTCCCCGAACCCATTCCCCAAGCCGTACCCTAAACCTAACCCTAAGCCTAACCCTAACCCTAGGCTACCCTTGACTGCTTCTGCCTCCAATAGATTTCCTAAGCACTAGTGTTTTAAGGAACAGCTTAAAAAGAGAATCCTAATGTGATTTCTTTATAATGGGTGTGTTCCTTATCTTATCCTAGTGTCTAAACTCTTCTCCATGGCTGCACCCCCAAATAATATTTCCTTACGTGCTAAGGGGGAGCTAGAGAGTGGGATAGGTTTAATAACTACCCTAACCCTAATGCGTACTCTAACCCTAACCCCTAACCTAACACTAACACGTACCCTAATCCTAACCCGTACCCTAAACCGAGCCCTAACCCTAACACTAACACTAACCCTAACCCTAACCCATACCCTACGCCGTACCTGAACCCCTCCCCAAACCCGTACCGTAAGCCGTACCCTAAGCCTAACCCTAAGCCTAACACTAACCCTAGGCTACCCTTGACTGCTTCTGCCTCCAATAGATTTCCTAAGCACTAGTGTTTTAAGCAACAGCTTAAAAAGAGAATCCTAATGTGATTTCTTTATAATGGGTGTGTTCCTTATCTTATCCTAGTGTCTAAATTCTTCTCCATGGCTGGAACCCCAAATAATATTTCTTTACGTGCTAAGGGGTATCTAGAGAGTGGGATAGGTTTACTAACTACCCTAACCCTAACGCGTACACTAACCCTAACCCCTACCCTAAACCTAACACGTACCCTAATCCTAACCGTACCCTAAACCGAGCCCTAACCCTAACACTAACCCTAACCCTAACCCTAACCCATACCCTACGCCGTACCCGCACCCCTCCCCGAACCCGTACCCTAAGCCGTACCCTAAGCCTAACCCTAAGCCTAACCCTAACCCTAGGCTACCCTTGACTGCTTCTGCCTCCAATAGATTTCCTAAGCACTAGTGTTTTAAGGAACAGCTTAAAAAGAGAATCCTAATGTGATTTCTTTATAATGGGTGTGTTCCTTATCTTATCCTAGTGTCTAAACTCTTCTCCATGGCTGGACCCCCAAATAATATTCCTTTACGTGCTAAGGGGTATCTAGAGAGTGGGATAGGTTTAATAACTACCCTAACCCTAACGCATACCCTAACCCTAACCCCTACCCTAACCCTAACACGTACCCTAATCCTAACCCGTACCCTAAACCGAGCCCTAACCCTAACACTAACCCTAACCCTAACCCTAACCCATACCCTACGCCGTACCCGAACCCCTCCCCGAACCCATTCCCCAAGCCGTACCCTAAACCTAACCCTAAGCCTAACCCTAACCCTAGGCTACCCTTGACTGCTTCTGCCTCCAATAGATTTCCTAAGCACTAGTGTTTTAAGGAACAGCTTAAAAAGAGAATCCTAATGTGATTTCTTTATAATGGGTGTGTTCCTTATCTTATCCTAGTGTCTAAACTCTTCTCCATGGCTGCACCCCCAAATAATATTTCCTTACGTGCTAAGGGGTATCTAGAGAGTGGGATAGGTTTAATAACTACCCTAACCCTAATGCGTACTCTAACCCTAACCCCTAACCTAACACTAACACGTACCCTAATCCTAACCCGTACCCTAAACCGAGCCCTAACCCTAACACTAACACTAACCCTAACCCTAACCCATACCCTACGCCGTACCTGAACCCCTCCCCAAACCCGTACCCTAAGCCGTACCCTAAGCCTAACCCTAAGCCTAACACTAACCCTAGGCTACCCTTGACTGCTTCTGCCTCCAATAGATTTCCTAAGCACTAGTGTTTTAAGCAACAGCTTAAAAAGAGAATCCTAATGTGATTTCTTTATAATGGGTGTGTTCCTTATCTTATCCTAGTGTCTAAATTCTTCTCCATGGCTGGAACCCCAAATAATATTCCTTTACGTGCTAAGGGGTATCTAGAGAGTGGGATAGGTTTACTAACTACCCTAACCCTAACGCGTACCCTAACCCTAACCCCTACCCTAAACCTAACACGTACCCTAATCCTAACCGTACCCTAAACCGAGCCCTAACCCTAACACTAACCCTAACCCTAACCCTAACCCATACCCTACGCCGTACCCGCACCCCTCCCCGAACCCGTAACCTAAGCCGTACCCTAAGCCTAACCCTAAGCCTAACCCTAACCCTAGGCTACCCTTGACTGCTTCTGCCTCCAGTAGATTTCCTAAGCACTACTGTTTTAAGGAACAGCTTAAAAAGAGAATCCTAAAGTGATTTCTTTATAATGGGTGTGTTCCTTATCTTATCCTAGTGTCTAAACTCTTCTCCATGGCTGCACCCCCAAATAATATTCCCTTACGTGCTAAGGGGTATCTAGAGAGTGGGATAGGTTTAATAACTACCCTAACCCTAACGCGTACCCTAACCCTAACCCCTACCCTAACCCTAACACGTACCGTAATCCTAACCTGTACCCTAAACCGAGGCCTAACCCTAACACTAACCCTAACCCTAACCCTAACCCATACCCTACGCCGTACCCGCACACCTCCCCGAACCCGTACCCTAAGCCATACCCTAAACCTAACCCTAAGCCTAACCCTAACCCTAGGCTACCCTTGACTGCTTCTGCCTCCAATTGATTTCCTAAGCAGTAGTGTTTTAAGGAACAGCTTAAAAAGAGAATCCTAATGTGATTTCTTTATAATGGGTGTGTTCCTTATCTTATCCTAGTGTCTAAACTCTTCTCCATGGCTGGACCCCCAAATAATATTCCTTTACGTGCTAAGGGGGAGCTAGAGAGTGGGATAGGTTTACTAACTACCCTAGCCCTAACGCGTAACCTAACCCTAACCCCTACCCTAACCCTAACACGTACCCTAATCCTAACCCGTACCCTAAACCGAGCCCTAACCCTAACACTAACCCAAACCCTAACCCTAACCCATACCCTACGCCGTACACGAACACCTCCCCGAACCCATACCCCAAGCCGTACCCTAACCCTAACCCTAAGCCTAACCCTAACCCTAGGCTACCCTTGACTGCTTCTGCCTCCAATAGATTTCCTAAGCACTAGTGTTTTAAGGAACAGCTTAAAAAGAGAATCCTAAAGTGATTTCTTTATAATGGGTGTGTTCCTTATCTTATCCTAGTGTCTAAACTCTTCTCCATGGCTGGACCCCCAAATAATATTCCTTTACGTGCTAAGGGGTATCTAGAGAGTGGGATAGGTTTAATAACTACCCTAACCCTAACGCGTACCCTAACCCTAACCCCTACCCTAACCCTAACACGTACCCTAATCCTAACCCGTACCCTAAACCGAGCCCTAACCCTAACACTAACCCTAACCCTAACCCTAACCCATACCCTACGCCGTACCCGAAACCCTCCCCGAACCCGTACCCTAAGCCGTACCCTAAGCCTAACCCTAAGCCTAACCCTAACCCTAGGCTACCCTTGACTGCTTCTGCCTCCAATAGATTTCCTAAGCACTAGTGTTTTAAGGAAGAGCTGAAAAAGAGAATCCTAATGTTATTTCTTTATAATGGGTGTGTTCCTTATCTTATCCTAGTGTCTAAACTCTTCTCCATGGCTGGACCCTCAAATAATATTCCTTTACGTGCTAAGGGGTATCTAGAGAGTGGGATAGGTTTAATAACTACCCTAACCCTAACGCGTACCCTAACCCTAACCCCTACCCTAACCCTAACACGTACCCTAATCCTAACCCGTACCCTAAACCGAGCCCTAACCCTAACACTAACCCTAACCCTAACCCTAACCCATACCCTACGCCGTACCCGAAACCCTCCCCGAACCGGTACCCTAAGCCGTACCCTAAGCCTAACCCGAAGCCTAACCCTAACCCTAGGCTACCCTTGACTGCTTCTGCCTCCAATAGATTTCCTAAGCACTAGTGTTTTAAGGAACAGCTTAAAAAGAGAATCCTAATGTGATTTCTTTATAATGGGTGTGTTCCTTATCTTATCCTAGTGTCTAAACTCTTCTCCATGGCTGGACCCCCAAATAATATTCCTTTACGTGCTAAGGGGTATCTAGAGAGTGGGATAGGTTTAATAACTACCCTAACCCTAACGCATACCCTAACCCTAACCCCTACCCTAACCCTAACACGTACCCTAATCCTAACCCGTACCCTAAACCGAGCCCTAACCCTAACACTAACCCTAACCCTAACCCTAACCCATACCCTACGCCGTACCCGAACCCCTCCCCGAACCCATTCCCCAAGCCGTACCCTAAACCTAACCCTAAGCCTAACCCTAACCCTAGGCTACCCTTGACTGCTTCTGCCTCCAATAGATTTCCTAAGCACTAGTGTTTTAAGGAACAGCTTAAAAAGAGAATCCTAATGTGATTTCTTTATAATGGGTGTGTTCCTTATCTTATCCTAGTGTCTAAACTCTTCTCCATGGCTGCACCCCCAAATAATATTTCCTTACGTGCTAAGGGGGAGCTAGAGAGTGGGATAGGTTTAATAACTACCCTAACCCTAATGCGTACTCTAACCCTAACCCCTAACCTAACACTAACACGTACCCTAATCCTAACCCGTACCCTAAACCGAGCCCTAACCCTAACACTAACACTAACCCTAACCCTAACCCATACCCTACGCCGTACCTGAACCCCTCCCCAAACCCGTACCGTAAGCCGTACCCTAAGCCTAACCCTAAGCCTAACACTAACCCTAGGCTACCCTTGACTGCTTCTGCCTCCAATAGATTTCCTAAGCACTAGTGTTTTAAGCAACAGCTTAAAAAGAGAATCCTAATGTGATTTCTTTATAATGGGTGTGTTCCTTATCTTATCCTAGTGTCTAAATTCTTCTCCATGGCTGGAACCCCAAATAATATTTCTTTACGTGCTAAGGGGTATCTAGAGAGTGGGATAGGTTTACTAACTACCCTAACCCTAACGCGTACACTAACCCTAACCCCTACCCTAAACCTAACACGTACCCTAATCCTAACCGTACCCTAAACCGAGCCCTAACCCTAACACTAACCCTAACCCTAACCCTAACCCATACCCTACGCCGTACCCGCACCCCTCCCCGAACCCGTACCCTAAGCCGTACCCTAAGCCTAACCCTAAGCCTAACCCTAACCCTAGGCTACCCTTGACTGCTTCTGCCTCCAATAGATTTCCTAAGCACTAGTGTTTTAAGGAACAGCTTAAAAAGAGAATCCTAATGTGATTTCTTTATAATGGGTGTGTTCCTTATCTTATCCTAGTGTCTAAACTCTTCTCCATGGCTGGACCCCCAAATAATATTCCTTTACGTGCTAAGGGGTATCTAGAGAGTGGGATAGGTTTAATAACTACCCTAACCCTAACGCATACCCTAACCCTAACCCCTACCCTAACCCTAACACGTACCCTAATCCTAACCCGTACCCTAAACCGAGCCCTAACCCTAACACTAACCCTAACCCTAACCCTAACCCATACCCTACGCCGTACCCGAACCCCTCCCCGAACCCATTCCCCAAGCCGTACCCTAAACCTAACCCTAAGCCTAACCCTAACCCTAGGCTACCCTTGACTGCTTCTGCCTCCAATAGATTTCCTAAGCACTAGTGTTTTAAGGAACAGCTTAAAAAGAGAATCCTAATGTGATTTCTTTATAATGGGTGTGTTCCTTATCTTATCCTAGTGTCTAAATTCTTCTCCATGGCTGGAACCCCAAATAATATTCCTTTACGTGCTAAGGGGTATCTAGAGAGTGGGATAGGTTTACTAACTACCCTAACCCTAACGCGTACCCTAACCCTAACCCCTACCCTAAACCTAACACGTACCCTAATCCTAACCGTACCCTAAACCGAGCCCTAACCCTAACACTAACCCTAACCCTAACCCTAACCCATACCCTACGCCGTACCCGCACCCCTCCCCGAACCCGTAACCTAAGCCGTACCCTAAGCCTAACCCTAAGCCTAACCCTAACCCTAGGCTACCCTTGACTGCTTCTGCCTCCAGTAGATTTCCTAAGCACTACTGTTTTAAGGAACAGCTTAAAAAGAGAATCCTAATGTGATTTCTTTATAATGGGTGTGTTCCTTATCTTATCCTAGTGTCTAAACTCTTCTCCATGGCTGCACCCCCAAATAATATTCCCTTACGTGCTAAGGGGTATCTAGAGAGTGGGATAGGTTTAATAACTACCCTAACCCTAACGCGTACCCTAACCCTAACCCCTACCCTAACCCTAACACGTACCGTAATCCTAACCTGTACCCTAAACCGAGGCCTAACCCTAACACTAACCCTAACCCTAACCCTAACCCATACCCTACGCCGTACCCGCACACCTCCCCGAACCCGTACCCTAAGCCATACCCTAAACCTAACCCTAAGCCTAACCCTAACCCTAGGCTACCCTTGACTGCTTCTGCCTCCAATTGATTTCCTAAGCAGTAGTGTTTTAAGGAACAGCTTAAAAAGAGAATCCTAATGTGATTTCTTTATAATGGGTGTGTTCCTTATCTTATCCTAGTGTCTAAACTCTTCTCCATGGCTGGACCCCCAAATAATATTCCTTTACGTGCTAAGGGGGAGCTAGAGAGTGGGATAGGTTTACTAACTACCCTAGCCCTAACGCGTAACCTAACCCTAACCCCTACCCTAACCCTAACACGTACCCTAATCCTAACCCGTACCCTAAACCGAGCCCTAACCCTAACACTAACCCAAACCCTAACCCTAACCCATACCCTACGCCGTACACGAACACCTCCCCGAACCCATACCCCAAGCCGTACCCTAACCCTAACCCTAAGCCTAACCCTAACCCTAGGCTACCCTTGACTGCTTCTGCCTCCAATAGATTTCCTAAGCACTAGTGTTTTAAGGAACAGCTTAAAAAGAGAATCCTAAAGTGATTTCTTTATAATGGGTGTGTTCCTTATCTTATCCTAGTGTCTAAACTCTTCTCCATGGCTGGACCCCCAAATAATATTCCTTTACGTGCTAAGGGGTATCTAGAGAGTGGGATAGGTTTAATAACTACCCTAACCCTAACGCGTACCCTAACCCTAACCCCTACCCTAACCCTAACACGTACCCTAATCCTAACCCGTACCCTAAACCGAGCCCTAACCCTAACACTAACCCTAACCCTAACCCTAACCCATACCCTACGCCGTACCCGAAACCCTCCCCGAACCCGTACCCTAAGCCGTACCCTAAGCCTAACCCTAAGCCTAACCCTAACCCTAGGCTACCCTTGACTGCTTCTGCCTCCAATAGATTTCCTAAGCACTAGTGTTTTAAGGAAGAGCTGAAAAAGAGAATCCTAATGTTATTTCTTTATAATGGGTGTGTTCCTTATCTTATCCTAGTGTCTAAACTCTTCTCCATGGCTGGACCCCCAAATAATATTCCTTTACGTGCTAAGGGGTATCTAGAGAGTGGGATAGGTTTAACAACTACCCTAACCCTAACGCGTACCCTAAACCTAACCCCTACCCTAACCCTAACACGTACCCTAATCCTAACCCGTACCCTAAGCCGAGCCCTAACCCTAACACTAACCCTAACCCTAACCCTAACCCATACCGTAGGCCGTACCCGCACCCCTCCCCGAACCCGTACCCTAAGCCGTACCCTAAGCCGAACCCTAAGCCTAACCCTAACCCTAGGCTACCCTTGACTGCTTCTGCCTCCAATTGATTTCCTAAGCACTAGTGTTTTAAGGAACAGCTTAAAAAGAGAATCCTAATGTGATTTCTTTATAATGGGTGTGTTCCTTATCTTATCCTAGTGTCTAAACTCTTCTCCATGGCTGCACCCCCAAATAATATTGCCTTACGTGCTAAGGGGTATCTAGAGAGTGGGATAGGTTTAATAACTACCCTAAACCTAATGCGTACTCTAACCCTAACCCCTACCCTAACACTAACACGTACCCTAATCCTAACCCGTACCCTAAACCGAGCCCTAACCCTAACACTAACACTAACCCTAACCCTAACCCTAACCCATACCCTACGCCGTACCCGCACCCCTCCCCGAACCCGTACCCTAAGCCGTACCCTAAGCCTAACCCTAAGCCTAACCCTAACCCTAGGCTACCCTTGACTGCTTCTGCCTCTAATAGATTTCCTAAGCACTAGTGTTTTAAGGAACAGCTTAAAAAGAGAATCCTAATGTGATTTCTTTATAATGGGTGTGTTCCTTATCTTATCCTAGTGTCTAAACTCTTCTCCATGGCTGGACCCCCAAATAATATTCCTTTACGTGCTAAGGGGTATCTAGAGAGTGGGATAGGTTTAATAACTACCCTAACCCTAACGCATACCCTAACCCTAACCCTAACACGTACCCTAATCCTAACCCGTACCCTAAACCGAGCCCTAACCCTAACACTAACCCTAACCCTAACCCTAACCCATACCCTACGCCGTACCCGAACCCCTCCCCGAACCCATTCCCCAAGCCGTACCCTAAGCCTAACCCTAAGCCTAACCCTAACCCTAGGCTACCCTTGACTGCTTCTGCCTCCAATAGATTTCCTAAGCACTAGTGTTTTAAGCAACAGCTTAAAAAGAGAATCCTAATGTGATTTCTTTATAATGGGTGTGTTCCTTATCTTATCCTAGTGTCTAAATTCTTCTCCATGGCTGGAACCCCAAATAATATTTCTTTACGTGCTAAGGGGTATCTAGAGAGTGGGATAGGTTTACTAACTACCCTAACCCTAACGCGTACACTAACCCTAACCCCTACCCTAAACCTAACACGTACCCTAATCCTAACCGTACCCTAAACCGAGCCCTAACCCTAACACTAACCCTAACCCTAACCCTAACCCATACCCTACGCCGTACCCGCACCCCTCCCCGAACCCGTACCCTAAGCCGTACCCTAAGCCTAACCCTAAGCCTAACCCTAACCCTAGGCTACCCTTGACTGCTTCTGCCTCCAATAGATTTCCTAAGCACTAGTGTTTTAAGGAACAGCTTAAAAAGAGAATCCTAATGTGATTTCTTTATAATGGGTGTGTTCCTTATCTTATCCTAGTGTCTAAACTCTTCTCCATGGCTGGACCCCCAAATAATATTCCTTTACGTGCTAAGGGGTATCTAGAGAGTGGGATGGGTTTAATAACTACCCTAACCCTAACGCATACCCTAACCCTAACCCCTACCCTAACCCTAACACGTACCCTAATCCTAACCCGTACCCTAAACCGAGCCCTAACCCTAACACTAACCCTAACCCTAACCCTAACCCATACCCTACGCCGTACCCGAACCCCTCCCCGAACCCATTCCCCAAGCCGTACCCTAAACCTAACCCTAAGCCTAACCCTAACCCTAGGCTACCCTTGACTGCTTCTGCCTCCAATAGATTTCCTAAGCACTAGTGTTTTAAGGAACAGCTTAAAAAGAGAATCCTAATGTGATTTCTTTATAATGGGTGTGTTCCTTATCTTATCCTAGTGTCTAAACTCTTCTCCATGGCTGCACCCCCAAATAATATTTCCTTACGTGCTAAGGGGTATCTAGAGAGTGGGATAGGTTTAATAACTACCCTAACCCTAATGCGTACTCTAACCCTAACCCCTAACCTAACACTAACACGTACCCTAATCCTAACCCGTACCCTAAACCGAGCCCTAACCCTAACACTAACACTAACCCTAACCCTAACCCATACCCTACGCCGTACCTGAACCCCTCCCCAAACCCGTACCCTAAGCCGTACCCTAAGCCTAACCCTAAGCCTAACACTAACCCTAGGCTACCCTTGACTGCTTCTGCCTCCAATAGATTTCCTAAGCACTAGTGTTTTAAGCAACAGCTTAAAAAGAGAATCCTAATGTGATTTCTTTATAATGGGTGTGTTCCTTATCTTATCCTAGTGTCTAAATTCTTCTCCATGGCTGGAACCCCAAATAATATTCCTTTACGTGCTAAGGGGTATCTAGAGAGTGGGATAGGTTTACTAACTACCCTAACCCTAACGCGTACCCTAACCCTAACCCCTACCCTAAACCTAACACGTACCCTAATCCTAACCGTACCCTAAACCGAGCCCTAACCCTAACACTAACCCTAACCCTAACCCTAACCCATACCCTACGCCGTACCCGCACCCCTCCCCGAACCCGTACCCTAAGCCGTACCCTAAGCCTAACCCTAAGCCTAACCCTAACCCTAGGCTACCCTTGACTGCTTCTGCCTCCAATAGATTTCCTAAGCACTAGTGTTTTAAGGAACAGCTTAAAAAGAGAATCCTAATGTGATTTCTTTATAATGGGTGTGTTCCTTATCTTATCCTAGTGTCTAAACTCTTCTCCATGGCTGGACCCCCAAATAATATTCCTTTACGTGCTAAGGGGTATCTAGAGAGTGGGATAGGTTTAATAACTACCCTAACCCTAACGCATACCCTAACCCTAACCCCTACCCTAACCCTAACACGTACCCTAATCCTAACCCGTACCCTAAACCGAGCCCTAACCCTAACACTAACCCTAACCCTAACCCTAACCCATACCCTACGCCGTACCCGAACCCCTCCCCGAACCCATTCCCCAAGCCGTACCCTAAACCTAACCCTAAGCCTAACCCTAACCCTAGGCTACCCTTGACTGCTTCTGCCTCCAATAGATTTCCTAAGCACTAGTGTTTTAAGGAACAGCTTAAAAAGAGAATCCTAATGTGATTTCTTTATAATGGGTGTGTTCCTTATCTTATCCTAGTGTCTAAATTCTTCTCCATGGCTGGAACCCCAAATAATATTCCTTTACGTGCTAAGGGGTATCTAGAGAGTGGGATAGGTTTACTAACTACCCTAACCCTAACGCGTACCCTAACCCTAACCCCTACCCTAAACCTAACACGTACCCTAATCCTAACCGTACCCTAAACCGAGCCCTAACCCTAACACTAACCCTAACCCTAACCCTAACCCATACCCTACGCCGTACCCGCACCCCTCCCCGAACCCGTAACCTAAGCCGTACCCTAAGCCTAACCCTAAGCCTAACCCTAACCCTAGGCTACCCTTGACTGCTTCTGCCTCCAGTAGATTTCCTAAGCACTACTGTTTTAAGGAACAGCTTAAAAAGAGAATCCTAATGTGATTTCTTTATAATGGGTGTGTTCCTTATCTTATCCTAGTGTCTAAACTCTTCTCCATGGCTGCACCCCCAAATAATATTCCCTTACGTGCTAAGGGGTATCTAGAGAGTGGGATAGGTTTAATAACTACCCTAACCCTAACGCGTACCCTAACCCTAACCCCTACCCTAACCCTAACACGTACCGTAATCCTAACCTGTACCCTAAACCGAGGCCTAACCCTAACACTAACCCTAACCCTAACCCTAACCCATACCCTACGCCGTACCCGCACACCTCCCCGAACCCGTACCCTAAGCCATACCCTAAACCTAACCCTAAGCCTAACCCTAACCCTAGGCTACCCTTGACTGCTTCTGCCTCCAATTGATTTCCTAAGCAGTAGTGTTTTAAGGAACAGCTTAAAAAGAGAATCCTAATGTGATTTCTTTATAATGGGTGTGTTCCTTATCTTATCCTAGTGTCTAAACTCTTCTCCATGGCTGGACCCCCAAATAATATTCCTTTACGTGCTAAGGGGGAGCTAGAGAGTGGGATAGGTTTACTAACTACCCTAGCCCTAACGCGTAACCTAACCCTAACCCCTACCCTAACCCTAACACGTACCCTAATCCTAACCCGTACCCTAAACCGAGCCCTAACCCTAACACTAACCCAAACCCTAACCCTAACCCATACCCTACGCCGTACACGAACACCTCCCCGAACCCATACCCCAAGCCGTACCCTAACCCTAACCCTAAGCCTAACCCTAACCCTAGGCTACCCTTGACTGCTTCTGCCTCCAATAGATTTCCTAAGCACTAGTGTTTTAAGGAACAGCTTAAAAAGAGAATCCTAAAGTGATTTCTTTATAATGGGTGTGTTCCTTATCTTATCCTAGTGTCTAAACTCTTCTCCATGGCTGGACCCCCAAATAATATTCCTTTACGTGCTAAGGGGTATCTAGAGAGTGGGATAGGTTTAATAACTACCCTAACCCTAACGCGTACCCTAACCCTAACCCCTACCCTAACCCTAACACGTACCCTAATCCTAACCCGTACCCTAAACCGAGCCCTAACCCTAACACTAACCCTAACCCTAACCCTAACCCATACCCTACGCCGTACCCGAAACCCTCCCCGAACCCGTACCCTAAGCCGTACCCTAAGCCTAACCCTAAGCCTAACCCTAACCCTAGGCTACCCTTGACTGCTTCTGCCTCCAATAGATTTCCTAAGCACTAGTGTTTTAAGGAAGAGCTGAAAAAGAGAATCCTAATGTTATTTCTTTATAATGGGTGTGTTCCTTATCTTATCCTAGTGTCTAAACTCTTCTCCATGGCTGGACCCCCAAATAATATTCCTTTACGTGCTAAGGGGTATCTAGAGAGTGGGATAGGTTTAACAACTACCCTAACCCTAACGCGTACCCTAAACCTAACCCCTACCCTAACCCTAACACGTACCCTAATCCTAACCCGTACCCTAAGCCGAGCCCTAACCCTAACACTAACCCTAACCCTAACCCTAACCCATACCGTAGGCCGTACCCGCACCCCTCCCCGAACCCGTACCCTAAGCCGTACCCTAAGCCGAACCCTAAGCCTAACCCTAACCCTAGGCTACCCTTGACTGCTTCTGCCTCCAATTGATTTCCTAAGCACTAGTGTTTTAAGGAACAGCTTAAAAAGAGAATCCTAATGTGATTTCTTTATAATGGGTGTGTTCCTTATCTTATCCTAGTGTCTAAACTCTTCTCCATGGCTGCACCCCCAAATAATATTGCCTTACGTGCTAAGGGGTATCTAGAGAGTGGGATAGGTTTAATAACTACCCTAAACCTAATGCGTACTCTAACCCTAACCCCTACCCTAACACTAACACGTACCCTAATCCTAACCCGTACCCTAAACCGAGCCCTAACCCTAACACTAACACTAACCCTAACCCTAACCCTAACCCATACCCTACGCCGTACCCGCACCCCTCCCCGAACCCGTACCCTAAGCCGTACCCTAAGCCTAACCCTAAGCCTAACCCTAACCCTAGGCTACCCTTGACTGCTTCTGCCTCTAATAGATTTCCTAAGCACTAGTGTTTTAAGGAACAGCTTAAAAAGAGAATCCTAATGTGATTTCTTTATAATGGGTGTGTTCCTTATCTTATCCTAGTGTCTAAACTCTTCTCCATGGCTGGACCCCCAAATAATATTCCTTTACGTGCTAAGGGGTATCTAGAGAGTGGGATAGGTTTAATAACTACCCTAACCCTAACGCATACCCTAACCCTAACCCTAACACGTACCCTAATCCTAACCCGTACCCTAAACCGAGCCCTAACCCTAACACTAACCCTAACCCTAACCCTAACCCATACCCTACGCCGTACCCGAACCCCTCCCCGAACCCATTCCCCAAGCCGTACCCTAAGCCTAACCCTAAGCCTAACCCTAACCCTAGGCTACCCTTGACTGCTTCTGCCTCCAATAGATTTCCTAAGCACTAGTGTTTTAAGCAACAGCTTAAAAAGAGAATCCTAATGTGATTTCTTTATAATGGGTGTGTTCCTTATCTTATCCTAGTGTCTAAATTCTTCTCCATGGCTGGAACCCCAAATAATATTTCTTTACGTGCTAAGGGGTATCTAGAGAGTGGGATAGGTTTACTAACTACCCTAACCCTAACGCGTACACTAACCCTAACCCCTACCCTAAACCTAACACGTACCCTAATCCTAACCGTACCCTAAACCGAGCCCTAACCCTAACACTAACCCTAACCCTAACCCTAACCCATACCCTACGCCGTACCCGCACCCCTCCCCGAACCCGTACCCTAAGCCGTACCCTAAGCCTAACCCTAAGCCTAACCCTAACCCTAGGCTACCCTTGACTGCTTCTGCCTCCAATAGATTTCCTAAGCACTAGTGTTTTAAGGAACAGCTTAAAAAGAGAATCCTAATGTGATTTCTTTATAATGGGTGTGTTCCTTATCTTATCCTAGTGTCTAAACTCTTCTCCATGGCTGGACCCCCAAATAATATTCCTTTACGTGCTAAGGGGTATCTAGAGAGTGGGATGGGTTTAATAACTACCCTAACCCTAACGCATACCCTAACCCTAACCCCTACCCTAACCCTAACACGTACCCTAATCCTAACCCGTACCCTAAACCGAGCCCTAACCCTAACACTAACCCTAACCCTAACCCTAACCCATACCCTACGCCGTACCCGAACCCCTCCCCGAACCCATTCCCCAAGCCGTACCCTAAACCTAACCCTAAGCCTAACCCTAACCCTAGGCTACCCTTGACTGCTTCTGCCTCCAATAGATTTCCTAAGCACTAGTGTTTTAAGGAACAGCTTAAAAAGAGAATCCTAATGTGATTTCTTTATAATGGGTGTGTTCCTTATCTTATCCTAGTGTCTAAACTCTTCTCCATGGCTGCACCCCCAAATAATATTTCCTTACGTGCTAAGGGGTATCTAGAGAGTGGGATAGGTTTAATAACTACCCTAACCCTAATGCGTACTCTAACCCTAACCCCTAACCTAACACTAACACGTACCCTAATCCTAACCCGTACCCTAAACCGAGCCCTAACCCTAACACTAACACTAACCCTAACCCTAACCCATACCCTACGCCGTACCTGAACCCCTCCCCAAACCCGTACCCTAAGCCGTACCCTAAGCCTAACCCTAAGCCTAACACTAACCCTAGGCTACCCTTGACTGCTTCTGCCTCCAATAGATTTCCTAAGCACTAGTGTTTTAAGCAACAGCTTAAAAAGAGAATCCTAATGTGATTTCTTTATAATGGGTGTGTTCCTTATCTTATCCTAGTGTCTAAATTCTTCTCCATGGCTGGAACCCCAAATAATATTCCTTTACGTGCTAAGGGGTATCTAGAGAGTGGGATAGGTTTACTAACTACCCTAACCCTAACGCGTACCCTAACCCTAACCCCTACCCTAAACCTAACACGTACCCTAATCCTAACCGTACCCTAAACCGAGCCCTAACCCTAACACTAACCCTAACCCTAACCCTAACCCATACCCTACGCCGTACCCGCACCCCTCCCCGAACCCGTAACCTAAGCCGTACCCTAAGCCTAACCCTAAGCCTAACCCTAACCCTAGGCTACCCTTGACTGCTTCTGCCTCCAGTAGATTTCCTAAGCACTACTGTTTTAAGGAACAGCTTAAAAAGAGAATCCTAAAGTGATTTCTTTATAATGGGTGTGTTCCTTATCTTATCCTAGTGTCTAAACTCTTCTCCATGGCTGCACCCCCAAATAATATTCCCTTACGTGCTAAGGGGTATCTAGAGAGTGGGATAGGTTTAATAACTACCCTAACCCTAACGCGTACCCTAACCCTAACCCCTACCCTAACCCTAACACGTACCGTAATCCTAACCTGTACCCTAAACCGAGGCCTAACCCTAACACTAACCCTAACCCTAACCCTAACCCATACCCTACGCCGTACCCGCACACCTCCCCGAACCCGTACCCTAAGCCATACCCTAAACCTAACCCTAAGCCTAACCCTAACCCTAGGCTACCCTTGACTGCTTCTGCCTCCAATTGATTTCCTAAGCAGTAGTGTTTTAAGGAACAGCTTAAAAAGAGAATCCTAATGTGATTTCTTTATAATGGGTGTGTTCCTTATCTTATCCTAGTGTCTAAACTCTTCTCCATGGCTGGACCCCCAAATAATATTCCTTTACGTGCTAAGGGGGAGCTAGAGAGTGGGATAGGTTTACTAACTACCCTAGCCCTAACGCGTAACCTAACCCAAACCCCTACCCTAACCCTAACACGTACCCTAATCCTAACCCGTACCCTAAACCGAGCCCTATCCCTAACACTAACCCAAACCCTAACCCTAACCCATACCCTACGCCGTACACGAACACCTCCCCGAACCCATACCCCAAGCCGTACCCTAACCCTAACCCTAAGCCTAACCCTAACCCTAGGCTACCCTTGACTGCTTCTGCCTCCAATAGATTTCCTAAGCACTACTGTTTTAAGGAACAGCTTAAAAAGAGAATCCTAAAGTGATTTCTTTATAATGGGTGTGTTCCTTATCTTATCCTAGTGTCTAAACTTTTCTCCATGGCTGGACCCTCAAATAATATTCCTTTACGTGCTAAGGGGTATCTAGAGATTGGGATAGGTTTAATAACTACCCTAACCCTAACGCGTACCCTAACCCTAACCCATACCCTAACCCTAACACGTACCCTAATCCTAACCCGTACCCTAAACCGAGCCCTAACCCTAACACTAACCCTAACCCTAACCCTAACCCATACCCTACGCCGTACACGCACCCCTCCCTGAACCCGTACCCTAAGCCGTACCCTAAGCCTAACCCTAAGCCTAACCCTAACCCTAGGCTACCCTTGACTGCTTCTGCCTCCAATAGATTTCCTAAGCACTAGTGTTTTAAGGAACAGCTTAAAAAGAGAATCCTAATGTGATTTCTTTATAATGGGTGTGTTCCTTGTCTTATCCTAGTGTCTAAACTCTTCTCCATGGCTGGACCCTCAAATAATATTCCTTTACGTGCTAAGGGGTATCTAGAGAGTGGGATAGGTTTAATAACTACCCTAACCCTAACGCGTACCCTAACCCTAACCCCTACCCTAACCCTAACACGTACCCTAATCCTAACCTGTACCCTAAACCGAGCCCTAACCCTAACACTAACCCTAACCCTAACCCTAACCCATACCCTACGCCGTACCCGCACCCCTCCCCGAACCCGTACCCTAAGCCGTACCCTAAGCCTAACCCTAAGCCTAACCCTAACCCTAGGCTACCCTTGACTGCTTCTGCCTCCAATAGATTTCCTAAGCACTACTGTTTTAAGGAACAGCTTAAAAAGAGAATCCTAATGTGATTTCTTTATAATGGGTGTGTTCCTTATCTTATCCTAGTGTCTAAACTCTTCTCCATGGCTGCACCCCCAAATAATATTCCCTTACGTGCTAAGGGGTATCTAGAGAGTGGGATAGGTTTAATAACTACCCTAACCCTAACGCGTACCCTAACCCTAACCCCTACCCTAACCCTAACACGTACCCTAATCCTAACCTGTACCCTAAACCGAGCCCTAACCCTAACACTAACCCTAACCCTAACCCTTACCCATACCCTACGCCGTACCCGCACCCCTCCCCGAACCCGTACCCTAAGCCATACCCTAAACCTAACCCTAAGCCTAACCCTAACCCTAGGCTACCCTTGACTGCTTCTGCCTCCAATTGATTTCCTAAGCAGTAGTGTTTTAAGGAACAGCTTAAAAAGAGAATCCTAAAGTGATTTCTTTATAATGGGTGTGTTCCTTATCTTATCTTAGTGTCTAAACTCTTCTCCATGGCTGGACCCCCAAATAATATTCCTTTACGTGCTAAGGGGGAGCTAGAGAGTGGGATAGGTTTACTAACTACCCTAGCCCTAACGCGTAACCTAACCCTAACCCCTACCCTAACCCTAACACGTACCCTAATCCTAACCCGTACCCTAAACCGAGCCCTAACCCTAACACTAACCCAAACCCTAACCCTAACCCATACCCTACGCCGTACACGAACACCTCCCCGAACCCATACCCCAAGCCGTACCCTAAACCTAACCCTAAGCCTAACCCTAACACTAGGCTACCCTTGACTGCTTCTGCCTCCAATAGATTTCCTAAGCACTAGTGTTTTAAGGAACAGCTTAAAAAGAGAATCCTAAAGTGATTTCTTTATAATGGGTGTGTTCCTTATCTTATCCTAGTGTCTAAACTCTTCTCCATGGCTGCACCCCCAAATAATATTGCCTTACGTGCTAAGGGGTATCTAGAGAGTGGGATAGGTTTAATAACTACCCTAACCCTAATGCGTACTCTAACCCTAACCCCTACCCTAACACTAACACGTACCCTAATCCTAACCCGTACCCTAAACCGAGCCCTAACCCTAACACTAACACTAACCCTAACCCTAACCCATACCCTACGCCGTACCTGAACCCCTCCCCAAACCCGTACCCTAAGCCGTACCCTAAGCCTAACCCTAAGCCTAACACTAACCCTAGGCTACCCTTGACTGCTTCTGCCTCCAATAGATTTCCTAAGCACTAGTGTTTTAAGCAACAGCTTAAAAAGAGAATCCTAATGTGATTTCTTTATAATGGGTGTGTTCCTTATCTTATCCTAGTGTCTAAATTCTTCTCCATTGCTGGAACCCCAAATAATATTCCTTTACGTGCTAAGGGGTATCTAGAGAGTGGGATAGGTTTACTAACTACCCTAACCCTAACGCGTACCCTAACCCTAACCCCTACCCTAAACCTAACACGTACCCTAATCCTAACCATACCCTAAACCGAGCCCTAACCCTAACACTAACCCTAACCCTAACCCTATCCCATACCCTACGCCGTACCCGAAACCCTCCCCGAACCCGTACCCTAAGCCGTACTCTAAGCCTAACCCTAAGCCTAACCCTAACCCTAGGCTACCCTTGACTGCTTCTGCCTCCAATAGATTTCCTAAGCACTAGTGTTTTAAGGAACAGCTTAAAAAGAGAATCCTAATGTGATTTCTTTATAATGGGTGTGTTCCTTATCTTATCCTAGTGTCTAAACTCTTCTCCATGGCTGGACCCTCAAATAATATTCCTTTACGTGCTAAGGGGTATCTAGAGAGTGAGATAGGTTTAATAACTACCCTAACCCTAACGCGTACCCTAACCCTAACCCCTACCCTAACCCTAACACGTACCCTAATCCTAACCCGTACCCTAAACCGAGCCCTAACCCTAACACTAACCCTAACCCTAACCCTAACCCATACCCTACGCCGTACCCGCACCCCTCCCCGAACCCGTAACCTAAGCCGTACCCTAAGCCTTACCCTAAGCCTAACCCTAACCCTAGGCTACCCTTGACTGCTTCTGCCTCCAATAGATTTCCTAAGCACTACTGTTTTAAGGAACAGCTTAAAAAGAGAATCCTAATGTGATTTCTTTATAATGGGTGTGTTCCTTATCTTATCCTAGTTTCTAAACTCTTCTCCATGGCTGCACCCCCAAATAATATTCCCTTACGTGCTAAGGGGTATCTAGAGAGTGGGATAGGTTTAATAACTACCCTAACCCTAACGCGTACCCTAACCCTAACCCCTACCCTAACCCTAACACGTACCCTAATCCTAACCTGTACCCTAAACCGAGCCCTAACCCTAACACTAACCCTAACCCTAACCCTAACCCATACCCTACGCCGTACCCGCACCCCTCCCCGAACCCGTACCCTAAGCCATACCCTAAACCTAACCCTAAGCCTAACCCTAACCCTAGGCTACCCTTGACTGCTTCTGCCTCCAATTGATTTCCTAAGCAGTAGTGTTTTAAGGAACAGCTTAAAAAGAGAATCCTAAAGTGATTTCTTTATAATGGGTGTGTTCCTTATCTTATCCTAGTGTCTAAACTCTTCTCCATGGCTGGACCCCCAAATAATATTCCTTTACGTGCTAAGGGGGAGCTAGAGAGTGGGATAGGTTTACTAACTACCCTAGCCCTAACGCGTAACCTAACCCTAACCCCTACCCTAACCCTAACACGTACCCTAATCCTAACCCGTACCCTAAACCGAGCCCTAACCCTAACACTAACCCAAAACCTAACCCTAACCCATACCCTACGCCGTGCACGAACCCCTCCCCAAACCCGTACCCTAAGCCGTACCCTAAGCCTAACCCTAAGCCTAACACTAACCCTAGGCTACCCTTGACTGCTTCTGCCTCCAATAGATTTCCTAAGCACTAGTGTTTTAAGCAACAGCTTAAAAAGAGAATCCTCTTGTGATTTCTTTATAATGGGTGTGTTCCTTATCTTATCCTAGTGTCTAAATTCTTCTCCATTGCTGGATCCCCAAATAATATTCCTTTACGTGCTAAGGGGTATCTAGAGAGTGGGATAGGTTTACTAACTACCCTAACCCTAACGCGTACCCTAACCCTAACCCCTACCCTAAACCTAACACGTACCCTAATCCTAACCGTACCCTAAACCGAGCCCTAACCCTAACACTAACCCTAACCCTAACCCTAACCCATACCCTACGCCGTACCCGAAACCCTCCCCGAACCCGTACCCTAAGCCGTACCCTAAGCCTAACCCTAAGCCTAACCCTAACCCTAGGCTACCCTTGACTGCTTCTGCCTCCAATAGATTTCCTAAGCACTAGTGTTTTAAGGAACAGCTTAAAAAGAGAATCCTAATGTGATTTCTTTATAATGGGTGTGTTCCTTATCTTATCCTAGTGTCTAAACTTTTCTCCATGGCTGGACCCTCAAATAATATTCCTTTACGTGCTAAGGGGTATCTAGAGATTGGGATAGGTTTAATAACTACCCTAACCCTAACGCATACCCTAACCCTAACCCCTACCCTAACCCTAACACGTACCCTAATCCTAACCCGTACCCTAAACCGAGCCCTAACCCTAACACTAACCCTAACCCTAACCCTAACCCATACCCTACGCCGTACACGCACCCCTCCCTGAACCCGTACCCTAAGCCGTACCCTAAGCCTAACCCTAAGCCTAACCCTAACCCTAGGCTACCCTTGACTGCTTCTGCCTCCAATAGATTTCCTAAGCACTAGTGTTTTAAGGAACAGCTTAAAAAGAGAATCCTAATGTGATTTCTTTATAATGGGTGTGTTCCTTATCTTATCCTAGTGTCTAAACTCTTCTCCATGGCTGGACCCTCAAATAATATTCCTTTACGTGCTAAGGGGTATCTAGAGAGTGGGATAGGTTTAATAACTACCCTAACCCTAACGCGTACCCTAACCCTAACCCCTACCCTAACCCTAACACGTACCCTAATCCTAACCTGTACCCTAAACCGAGCCCTAACCCTAACACTAACCCTAACCCTAACCCTAACCCATACCCTACGCCGTACCCGCACCCCTCCCCGAACCCGTACCCTAAGCCGTACCCTAAGCCTAACCCTAAGCCTAACCCTAACCCTAGGCTACCCTTGACTGCTTCTGCCTCCAATAGATTTCCTAAGCACTACTGTTTTAAGGAACAGCTTAAAAAGAGAATCCTAATGTGATTTCTTTATAATGGGTGTGTTCCTTATCTTATCCTAGTGTCTAAACTCTTCTCCATGGCTGCACCCCCAAATAATATTCCCTTACGTGCTAAGGGGTATCTAGAGAGTGGGATAGGTTTAATAACTACCCTAACCCTAACGCGTACCCTAACCCTAACCCCTACCCTAACCCTAACACGTACCCTAATCCTAACCTGTACCCTAAACCGAGCCCTAACCCTAACACTAACCCTAACCCTAACCCTTACCCATACCCTACGCCGTACCCGCACCCCTCCCCGAACCCGTACCCTAAGCCATACCCTAAACCTAACCCTAACCCTAGGCTACCCTTGACTGCTTCTGCCTCCAATTGATTTCCTAAGCAGTAGTGTTTTAAGGAACAGCTTAAAAAGAGAATCCTAATGTGATTTCTTTATAATGGGTGTGTTCCTTATCTTATCCTAGTGTCTAAACTCTTCTCCATGGCTGGACCCCCAAATAATATTCCTTTACGTGCTAAGGGGGAGCTAGAGAGTGGGATAGGTTTACTAACTACCCTAGCCCTAACGTGTAACCTAACCCTAACCCCTACCCTAACCCTAACACGTACCCTAATCCTAACCCGTACCCTAAACCGAGCCCTAACCCTAACACTAACCCAAACCCTAACCCTAACCCATACCCTACGCCGTACACGAACACCTCCCCGAACCCATACCCCAAGCCGTACCCTAACCCTAACCCTAAGCCTAACCCTAACCCTAGGCTACCGTTGACTGCTTCTGCCTCCAATAGATTTCCTAAGCACTAGTGTTTTAAGGAACAGCTTAAAAAGAGAATCCTAAAGTGATTTCTTTATAATGGGTGTGTTCCTTATCTTATCCTAGTGTCTAAACTCTTCTCCATGGCTGGACCCCCAAATAATATTCCTTTACGTGCTAAGGGGTATCTAGAGATTGGGATAGGTTTAATAACTACCCTAACCCTAACGCGTACCCTAACCCTAACCCATACCCTAACCCTAACACGTACCCTAATCCTAACCCGTACCCTAAACCGAGCCCTAACCCTAACACTAACCCTAACCCTAACCCTAACCCATACCCTACGCCGTACACGCACCCCTCCCTGAACCCGTACCCTAAGCCGTACCCTAAGCCTAACCCTAAGCCTAACCCTAACCCTAGGCTACCCTTGACTGCTTCTGCCTCCAATAGATTTCCTAAGCACTAGTGTTTTAAGGAACAGCTTAAAAAGAGAATCCTAATGTGATTTCTTTATAATGGGTGTGTTCCTTGTCTTATCCTAGTGTCTAAACTCTTCTCCATGGCTGGACCCTCAAATAATATTCCTTTACGTGCTAAGGGGTATCTAGAGAGTGGGATAGGTTTAATAACTACCCTAACCCTAACGCGTACCCTAACCCTAACCCCTACCCTAACCCTAACACGTACCCTAATCCTAACCTGTACCCTAAACCGAGCCCTAACCCTAACACTAACCCTAACCCTAACCCTAACCCATACCCTACGCCGTACCCGCACCCCTCCCCGAACCCGTACCCTAAGCCGTACCCTAAGCCTAACCCTAAGCCTAACCCTAACCCTAGGCTACCCTTGACTGCTTCTGCCTCCAATAGATTTCCTAAGCACTACTGTTTTAAGGAACAGCTTAAAAAGAGAATCCTAATGTGATTTCTTTATAATGGGTGTGTTCCTTATCTTATCCTAGTGTCTAAACTCTTCTCCATGGCTGCACCCCCAAATAATATTCCCTTACGTGCTAAGGGGTATCTAGAGAGTGGGATAGGTTTAATAACTACCCTAACCCTAACGCGTACCCTAACCCTAACCCCTACCCTAACCCTAACACGTACCCTAATCCTAACCTGTACCCTAAACCGAGCCCTAACCCTAACACTAACCCTAACCCTAACCCTTACCCATACCCTACGCCGTACCCGCACCCCTCCCCGAACCCGTACCCTAAGCCATACCCTAAACCTAACCCTAAGCCTAACCCTAACCCTAGGCTACCCTTGACTGCTTCTGCCTCCAATTGATTTCCTAAGCAGTAGTGTTTTAAGGAACAGCTTAAAAAGAGAATCCTAAAGTGATTTCTTTATAATGGGTGTGTTCCTTATCTTATCTTAGTGTCTAAACTCTTCTCCATGGCTGGACCCCCAAATAATATTCCTTTACGTGCTAAGGGGGAGCTAGAGAGTGGGATAGGTTTACTAACTACCCTAGCCCTAACGCGTAACCTAACCCTAACCCCTACCCTAACCCTAACACGTACCCTAATCCTAACCCGTACCCTAACCCTAACACTAACCCAAACCCTAACCCTAACCCATACCCTACGCCGTACACGAACACCTCCCCGAACCCATACCCCAAGCCGTACCCTAAACCTAACCCTAAGCCTAACCCTAACACTAGGCTACCCTTGACTGCTTCTGCCTCCAATAGATTTCCTAAGCACTAGTGTTTTAAGGAACAGCTTAAAAAGAGAATCCTAAAGTGATTTCTTTATAATGGGTGTGTTCCTTATCTTATCCTAGTGTCTAAACTCTTCTCCATGGCTGCACCCCCAAATAATATTGCCTTACGTGCTAAGGGGTATCTAGAGAGTGGGATAGGTTTAATAACTACCCTAACCCTAATGCGTACTCTAACCCTAACCCCTACCCTAACACTAACACGTACCCTAATCCTAACCCGTACCCTAAACCGAGCCCTAACCCTAACACTAACACTAACCCTAACCCTAACCCATACCCTACGCCGTACCTGAACCCCTCCCCAAACCCGTACCCTAAGCCGTACCCTAAGCCTAACCCTAAGCCTAACACTAACCCTAGGCTACCCTTGACTGCTTCTGCCTCCAATAGATTTCCTAAGCACTAGTGTTTTAAGCAACAGCTTAAAAAGAGAATCCTAATGTGATTTCTTTATAATGGGTGTGTTCCTTATCTTATCCTAGTGTCTAAATTCTTCTCCATTGCTGGAACCCCAAATAATATTCCTTTACGTGCTAAGGGGTATCTAGAGAGTGGGATAGGTTTACTAACTACCCTAACCCTAACGCGTACCCTAACCCTAACCCCTACCCTAAACCTAACACGTACCCTAATCCTAACCATACCCTAAACCGAGCCCTAACCCTAACACTAACCCTAACCCTAACCCTATCCCATACCCTACGCCGTACCCGAAACCCTCCCCGAACCCGTACCCTAAGCCGTACTCTAAGCCTAACCCTAAGCCTAACCCTAACCCTAGGCTACCCTTGACTGCTTCTGCCTCCAATAGATTTCCTAAGCACTAGTGTTTTAAGGAACAGCTTAAAAAGAGAATCCTAATGTGATTTCTTTATAATGGGTGTGTTCCTTATCTTATCCTAGTGTCTAAACTCTTCTCCATGGCTGGACCCTCAAATAATATTCCTTTACGTGCTAAGGGGTATCTAGAGAGTGAGATAGGTTTAATAACTACCCTAACCCTAACGCGTACCCTAACCCTAACCCCTACCCTAACCCTAACACGTACCCTAATCCTAACCCGTACCCTAAACCGAGCCCTAACCCTAACACTAACCCTAACCCTAACCCTAACCCATACCCTACGCCGTACCCGCACCCCTCCCCGAACCCGTAACCTAAGCCGTACCCTAAGCCTTACCCTAAGCCTAACCCTAACCCTAGGCTACCCTTGACTGCTTCTGCCTCCAATAGATTTCCTAAGCACTACTGTTTTAAGGAACAGCTTAAAAAGAGAATCCTAATGTGATTTCTTTATAATGGGTGTGTTCCTTATCTTATCCTAGTTTCTAAACTCTTCTCCATGGCTGCACCCCCAAATAATATTCCCTTACGTGCTAAGGGGTATCTAGAGAGTGGGATAGGTTTAATAACTACCCTAACCCTAACGCGTACCCTAACCCTAACCCCTACCCTAACCCTAACACGTACCCTAATCCTAACCTGTACCCTAAACCGAGCCCTAACCCTAACACTAACCCTAACCCTAACCCTAACCCATACCCTACGCCGTACCCGCACCCCTCCCCGAACCCGTACCCTAAGCCATACCCTAAACCTAACCCTAAGCCTAACCCTAACCCTAGGCTACCCTTGACTGCTTCTGCCTCCAATTGATTTCCTAAGCAGTAGTGTTTTAAGGAACAGCTTAAAAAGAGAATCCTAAAGTGATTTCTTTATAATGGGTGTGTTCCTTATCTTATCCTAGTGTCTAAACTCTTCTCCATGGCTGGACCCCCAAATAATATTCCTTTACGTGCTAAGGGGGAGCTAGAGAGTGGGATAGGTTTACTAACTACCCTAGCCCTAACGCGTAACCTAACCCTAACCCCTACCCTAACCCTAACACGTACCCTAATCCTAACCCGTACCCTAAACCGAGCCCTAACCCTAACACTAACCCAAAACCTAACCCTAACCCATACCCTACGCCGTGCACGAACCCCTCCCCAAACCCGTACCCTAAGCCGTACCCTAAGCCTAACCCTAAGCCTAACACTAACCCTAGGCTACCCTTGACTGCTTCTGCCTCCAATAGATTTCCTAAGCACTAGTGTTTTAAGCAACAGCTTAAAAAGAGAATCCTCTTGTGATTTCTTTATAATGGGTGTGTTCCTTATCTTATCCTAGTGTCTAAATTCTTCTCCATTGCTGGATCCCCAAATAATATTCCTTTACGTGCTAAGGGGTATCTAGAGAGTGGGATAGGTTTACTAACTACCCTAACCCTAACGCGTACCCTAACCCTAACCCCTACCCTAAACCTAACACGTACCCTAATCCTAACCGTACCCTAAACCGAGCCCTAACCCTAACACTAACCCTAACCCTAACCCTAACCCATACCCTACGCCGTACCCGAAACCCTCCCCGAACCCGTACCCTAAGCCGTACCCTAAGCCTAACCCTAAGCCTAACCCTAACCCTAGGCTACCCTTGACTGCTTCTGCCTCCAATAGATTTCCTAAGCACTAGTGTTTTAAGGAACAGCTTAAAAAGAGAATCCTAATGTGATTTCTTTATAATGGGTGTGTTCCTTATCTTATCCTAGTGTCTAAACTTTTCTCCATGGCTGGACCCTCAAATAATATTCCTTTACGTGCTAAGGGGTATCTAGAGATTGGGATAGGTTTAATAACTACCCTAACCCTAACGCATACCCTAACCCTAACCCCTACCCTAACCCTAACACGTACCCTAATCCTAACCCGTACCCTAAACCGAGCCCTAACCCTAACACTAACCCTAACCCTAACCCTAACCCATACCCTACGCCGTACACGCACCCCTCCCTGAACCCGTACCCTAAGCCGTACCCTAAGCCTAACCCTAAGCCTAACCCTAACCCTAGGCTACCCTTGACTGCTTCTGCCTCCAATAGATTTCCTAAGCACTAGTGTTTTAAGGAACAGCTTAAAAAGAGAATCCTAATGTGATTTCTTTATAATGGGTGTGTTCCTTATCTTATCCTAGTGTCTAAACTCTTCTCCATGGCTGGACCCTCAAATAATATTCCTTTACGTGCTAAGGGGTATCTAGAGAGTGGGATAGGTTTAATAACTACCCTAACCCTAACGCGTACCCTAACCCTAACCCCTACCCTAACCCTAACACGTACCCTAATCCTAACCTGTACCCTAAACCGAGCCCTAACCCTAACACTAACCCTAACCCTAACCCTAACCCATACCCTACGCCGTACCCGCACCCCTCCCCGAACCCGTACCCTAAGCCGTACCCTAAGCCTAACCCTAAGCCTAACCCTAACCCTAGGCTACCCTTGACTGCTTCTGCCTCCAATAGATTTCCTAAGCACTACTGTTTTAAGGAACAGCTTAAAAAGAGAATCCTAATGTGATTTCTTTATAATGGGTGTGTTCCTTATCTTATCCTAGTGTCTAAACTCTTCTCCATGGCTGCACCCCCAAATAATATTCCCTTACGTGCTAAGGGGTATCTAGAGAGTGGGATAGGTTTAATAACTACCCTAACCCTAACGCGTACCCTAACCCTAACCCCTACCCTAACCCTAACACGTACCCTAATCCTAACCTGTACCCTAAACCGAGCCCTAACCCTAACACTAACCCTAACCCTAACCCTTACCCATACCCTACGCCGTACCCGCACCCCTCCCCGAACCCGTACCCTAAGCCATACCCTAAACCTAACCCTAACCCTAGGCTACCCTTGACTGCTTCTGCCTCCAATTGATTTCCTAAGCAGTAGTGTTTTAAGGAACAGCTTAAAAAGAGAATCCTAATGTGATTTCTTTATAATGGGTGTGTTCCTTATCTTATCCTAGTGTCTAAACTCTTCTCCATGGCTGGACCCCCAAATAATATTCCTTTACGTGCTAAGGGGGAGCTAGAGAGTGGGATAGGTTTACTAACTACCCTAGCCCTAACGTGTAACCTAACCCTAACCCCTACCCTAACCCTAACACGTACCCTAATCCTAACCCGTACCCTAAACCGAGCCCTAACCCTAACACTAACCCAAACCCTAACCCTAACCCATACCCTACGCCGTACACGAACACCTCCCCGAACCCATACCCCAAGCCGTACCCTAACCCTAACCCTAAGCCTAACCCTAACCCTAGGCTACCGTTGACTGCTTCTGCCTCCAATAGATTTCCTAAGCACTAGTGTTTTAAGGAACAGCTTAAAAAGAGAATCCTAAAGTGATTTCTTTATAATGGGTGTGTTCCTTATCTTATCCTAGTGTCTAAACTCTTCTCCATGGCTGGACCCCCAAATAATATTCCTTTACGTGCTAAGGGGTATCTAGAGAGTGGGATAGGTTTAATAACTACCCTAACCCTAACGCGTACCCTAACCCTAACCCCTACCCTAACCCTAACACGTACCCTAATCCTAACCCGTACCCTAAACCGAGCCCTAACCCTAACACTAACCCTAACCCTAACCCTAACCCATACCCTACGCCGTACCCGAAACCCTCCCCGAACCCGTACCCTAAGCCGTACCCTAAGCCTAACCCTAAGCCTAACCCTAACCCTAGGCTACCCTTGACTGCTTCTGCCTCCAATAGATTTCCTAAGCACTAGTGTTTTAAGGAAGAGCTGAAAAAGAGAATCCTAATGTTATTTCTTTATAATGGGTGTGTTCCTTATCTTATCCTAGTGTCTAAACTCTTCTCCATGGCTGGACCCCCAAATAATATTCCTTTACGTGCTAAGGGGTATCTAGAGAGTGGGATAGGTTTAACAACTACCCTAACCCTAACGCGTACCCTAAACCTAACCCCTACCCTAACCCTAACACTTACCCTAATCCTAACCCGTACCCTAAGCCGAGCCCTAACCCTAACACTAACCCTAACCCTAACCCTAACCCATACCGTAGGCCGTACCCGCACCCCTCCCCGAACCCGTACCCTAAGCCGTACCCTAAGCCGAACCCTAAGCCTAACCCTAACCCTAGGCTACCCTTGACTGCTTCTGCCTCCAATTGATTTCCTAAGCACTAGTGTTTTAAGGAACAGCTTAAAAAGAGAATCCTAATGTGATTTCTTTATAATGGGTGTGTTCCTTATCTTATCCTAGTGTCTAAACTCTTCTCCATGGCTGCACCCCCAAATAATATTGCCTTACGTGCTAAGGGGTATCTAGAGAGTGGGATAGGTTTAATAACTACCCTAAACCTAATGCGTACTCTAACCCTAACCCCTACCCTAACACTAACACGTACCCTAATCCTAACCCGTACCCTAAACCGAGCCCTAACCCTAACACTAACACTAACCCTAACCCTAACCCTAACCCATACCCTACGCCGTACCCGCACCCCTCCCCGAACCCGTACCCTAAGCCGTACCCTAAGCCTAACCCTAAGCCTAACCCTAACCCTAGGCTACCCTTGACTGCTTCTGCCTCTAATAGATTTCCTAAGCACTAGTGTTTTAAGGAACAGCTTAAAAAGAGAATCCTAATGTGATTTCTTTATAATGGGTGTGTTCCTTATCTTATCCTAGTGTCTAAACTCTTCTCCATGGCTGGACCCCCAAATAATATTCCTTTACGTGCTAAGGGGTATCTAGAGAGTGGGATAGGTTTAATAACTACCCTAACCCTAACGCATACCCTAACCCTAACCCTAACACGTACCCTAATCCTAACCCGTACCCTAAACCGAGCCCTAACCCTAACACTAACCCTAACCCTAACCCTAACCCATACCCTACGCCGTACCCGAACCCCTCCCCGAACCCATTCCCCAAGCCGTACCCTAAGCCTAACCCTAAGCCTAACCCTAACCCTAGGCTACCCTTGACTGCTTCTGCCTCCAATAGATTTCCTAAGCACTACTGTTTTAAGGAACAGCTTAAAAAGAGAATCCTAAAGTGATTTCTTTATAATGGGTGTGTTCCTTATCTTATCCTAGTGTCTAAACTCTTCTCCATGGCTGCACCCCCAAATAATATTCCCTTACGTGCTAAGGGGTATCTAGAGAGTGGGATAGGTTTAATAACTACCCTAACCCTAACGCGTACCCTAACCCTAACCCCTACCCTAACCCTAACACGTACCGTAATCCTAACCTGTACCCTAAACCGAGGCCTAACCCTAACACTAACCCTAACCCTAACCCTAACCCATACCCTACGCCGTACCCGCACACCTCCCCGAACCCGTACCCTAAGCCATACCCTAAACCTAACCCTAAGCCTAACCCTAACCCTAGGCTACCCTTGACTGCTTCTGCCTCCAATTGATTTCCTAAGCAGTAGTGTTTTAAGGAACAGCTTAAAAAGAGAATCCTAATGTGATTTCTTTATAATGGGTGTGTTCCTTATCTTATCCTAGTGTCTAAACTCTTCTCCATGGCTGGACCCCCAAATAATATTCCTTTACGTGCTAAGGGGGAGCTAGAGAGTGGGATAGGTTTACTAACTACCCTAGCCCTAACGCGTAACCTAACCCTAACCCCTACCCTAACCCTAACACGTACCCTAATCCTAACCCGTACCCTAAACCGAGCCCTAACCCTAACACTAACCCAAACCCTAACCCTAACCCATACCCTACGCCGTACACGAACACCTCCCCGAACCCATACCCCAAGCCGTACCCTAACCCTAACCCTAAGCCTAACCCTAACCCTAGGCTACCCTTGACTGCTTCTGCCTCCAATAGATTTCCTAAGCACTAGTGTTTTAAGGAACAGCTTAAAAAGAGAATCCTAAAGTGATTTCTTTATAATGGGTGTGTTCCTTATCTTATCCTAGTGTCTAAACTCTTCTCCATGGCTGGACCCCCAAATAATATTCCTTTACGTGCTAAGGGGTATCTAGAGAGTGGGATAGGTTTAATAACTACCCTAACCCTAACGCGTACCCTAACCCTAACCCCTACCCTAACCCTAACACGTACCCTAATCCTAACCCGTACCCTAAACCGAGCCCTAACCCTAACACTAACCCTAACCCTAACCCTAACCCATACCCTACGCCGTACCCGAAACCCTCCCCGAACCCGTACCCTAAGCCGTACCCTAAGCCTAACCCTAAGCCTAACCCTAACCCTAGGCTACCCTTGACTGCTTCTGCCTCCAATAGATTTCCTAAGCACTAGTGTTTTAAGGAAGAGCTGAAAAAGAGAATCCTAATGTTATTTCTTTATAATGGGTGTGTTCCTTATCTTATCCTAGTGTCTAAACTCTTCTCCATGGCTGGACCCTCAAATAATATTCCTTTACGTGCTAAGGGGTATCTAGAGAGTGGGATAGGTTTAATAACTACCCTAACCCTAACGCGTACCCTAACCCTAACCCCTACCCTAACCCTAACACGTACCCTAATCCTAACCCGTACCCTAAACCGAGCCCTAACCCTAACACTAACCCTAACCCTAACCCTAACCCATACCCTACGCCGTACCCGAAACCCTCCCCGAACCGGTACCCTAAGCCGTACCCTAAGCCTAACCCGAAGCCTAACCCTAACCCTAGGCTACCCTTGACTGCTTCTGCCTCCAATAGATTTCCTAAGCACTAGTGTTTTAAGGAACAGCTTAAAAAGAGAATCCTAATGTGATTTCTTTATAATGGGTGTGTTCCTTATCTTATCCTAGTGTCTAAACTCTTCTCCATGGCTGGACCCCCAAATAATATTCCTTTACGTGCTAAGGGGTATCTAGAGAGTGGGATAGGTTTAATAACTACCCTAACCCTAACGCATACCCTAACCCTAACCCCTACCCTAACCCTAACACGTACCCTAATCCTAACCCGTACCCTAAACCGAGCCCTAACCCTAACACTAACCCTAACCCTAACCCTAACCCATACCCTACGCCGTACCCGAACCCCTCCCCGAACCCATTCCCCAAGCCGTACCCTAAACCTAACCCTAAGCCTAACCCTAACCCTAGGCTACCCTTGACTGCTTCTGCCTCCAATAGATTTCCTAAGCACTAGTGTTTTAAGGAACAGCTTAAAAAGAGAATCCTAATGTGATTTCTTTATAATGGGTGTGTTCCTTATCTTATCCTAGTGTCTAAACTCTTCTCCATGGCTGCACCCCCAAATAATATTTCCTTACGTGCTAAGGGGGAGCTAGAGAGTGGGATAGGTTTAATAACTACCCTAACCCTAATGCGTACTCTAACCCTAACCCCTAACCTAACACTAACACGTACCCTAATCCTAACCCGTACCCTAAACCGAGCCCTAACCCTAACACTAACACTAACCCTAACCCTAACCCATACCCTACGCCGTACCTGAACCCCTCCCCAAACCCGTACCGTAAGCCGTACCCTAAGCCTAACCCTAAGCCTAACACTAACCCTAGGCTACCCTTGACTGCTTCTGCCTCCAATAGATTTCCTAAGCACTAGTGTTTTAAGCAACAGCTTAAAAAGAGAATCCTAATGTGATTTCTTTATAATGGGTGTGTTCCTTATCTTATCCTAGTGTCTAAATTCTTCTCCATGGCTGGAACCCCAAATAATATTTCTTTACGTGCTAAGGGGTATCTAGAGAGTGGGATAGGTTTACTAACTACCCTAACCCTAACGCGTACACTAACCCTAACCCCTACCCTAAACCTAACACGTACCCTAATCCTAACCGTACCCTAAACCGAGCCCTAACCCTAACACTAACCCTAACCCTAACCCTAACCCATACCCTACGCCGTACCCGCACCCCTCCCCGAACCCGTACCCTAAGCCGTACCCTAAGCCTAACCCTAAGCCTAACCCTAACCCTAGGCTACCCTTGACTGCTTCTGCCTCCAATAGATTTCCTAAGCACTAGTGTTTTAAGGAACAGCTTAAAAAGAGAATCCTAATGTGATTTCTTTATAATGGGTGTGTTCCTTATCTTATCCTAGTGTCTAAACTCTTCTCCATGGCTGGACCCCCAAATAATATTCCTTTACGTGCTAAGGGGTATCTAGAGAGTGGGATAGGTTTAATAACTACCCTAACCCTAACGCATACCCTAACCCTAACCCCTACCCTAACCCTAACACGTACCCTAATCCTAACCCGTACCCTAAACCGAGCCCTAACCCTAACACTAACCCTAACCCTAACCCTAACCCATACCCTACGCCGTACCCGAACCCCTCCCCGAACCCATTCCCCAAGCCGTACCCTAAACCTAACCCTAAGCCTAACCCTAACCCTAGGCTACCCTTGACTGCTTCTGCCTCCAATAGATTTCCTAAGCACTAGTGTTTTAAGGAACAGCTTAAAAAGAGAATCCTAATGTGATTTCTTTATAATGGGTGTGTTCCTTATCTTATCCTAGTGTCTAAATTCTTCTCCATGGCTGGAACCCCAAATAATATTCCTTTACGTGCTAAGGGGTATCTAGAGAGTGGGATAGGTTTACTAACTACCCTAACCCTAACGCGTACCCTAACCCTAACCCCTACCCTAAACCTAACACGTACCCTAATCCTAACCGTACCCTAAACCGAGCCCTAACCCTAACACTAACCCTAACCCTAACCCTAACCCATACCCTACGCCGTACCCGCACCCCTCCCCGAACCCGTAACCTAAGCCGTACCCTAAGCCTAACCCTAAGCCTAACCCTAACCCTAGGCTACCCTTGACTGCTTCTGCCTCCAGTAGATTTCCTAAGCACTACTGTTTTAAGGAACAGCTTAAAAAGAGAATCCTAATGTGATTTCTTTATAATGGGTGTGTTCCTTATCTTATCCTAGTGTCTAAACTCTTCTCCATGGCTGCACCCCCAAATAATATTCCCTTACGTGCTAAGGGGTATCTAGAGAGTGGGATAGGTTTAATAACTACCCTAACCCTAACGCGTACCCTAACCCTAACCCCTACCCTAACCCTAACACGTACCGTAATCCTAACCTGTACCCTAAACCGAGGCCTAACCCTAACACTAACCCTAACCCTAACCCTAACCCATACCCTACGCCGTACCCGCACACCTCCCCGAACCCGTACCCTAAGCCATACCCTAAACCTAACCCTAAGCCTAACCCTAACCCTAGGCTACCCTTGACTGCTTCTGCCTCCAATTGATTTCCTAAGCAGTAGTGTTTTAAGGAACAGCTTAAAAAGAGAATCCTAATGTGATTTCTTTATAATGGGTGTGTTCCTTATCTTATCCTAGTGTCTAAACTCTTCTCCATGGCTGGACCCCCAAATAATATTCCTTTACGTGCTAAGGGGGAGCTAGAGAGTGGGATAGGTTTACTAACTACCCTAGCCCTAACGCGTAACCTAACCCTAACCCCTACCCTAACCCTAACACGTACCCTAATCCTAACCCGTACCCTAAACCGAGCCCTAACCCTAACACTAACCCAAACCCTAACCCTAACCCATACCCTACGCCGTACACGAACACCTCCCCGAACCCATACCCCAAGCCGTACCCTAACCCTAACCCTAAGCCTAACCCTAACCCTAGGCTACCCTTGACTGCTTCTGCCTCCAATAGATTTCCTAAGCACTAGTGTTTTAAGGAACAGCTTAAAAAGAGAATCCTAAAGTGATTTCTTTATAATGGGTGTGTTCCTTATCTTATCCTAGTGTCTAAACTCTTCTCCATGGCTGGACCCCCAAATAATATTCCTTTACGTGCTAAGGGGTATCTAGAGAGTGGGATAGGTTTAATAACTACCCTAACCCTAACGCGTACCCTAACCCTAACCCCTACCCTAACCCTAACACGTACCCTAATCCTAACCCGTACCCTAAACCGAGCCCTAACCCTAACACTAACCCTAACCCTAACCCTAACCCATACCCTACGCCGTACCCGAAACCCTCCCCGAACCCGTACCCTAAGCCGTACCCTAAGCCTAACCCTAAGCCTAACCCTAACCCTAGGCTACCCTTGACTGCTTCTGCCTCCAATAGATTTCCTAAGCACTAGTGTTTTAAGGAAGAGCTGAAAAAGAGAATCCTAATGTTATTTCTTTATAATGGGTGTGTTCCTTATCTTATCCTAGTGTCTAAACTCTTCTCCATGGCTGGACCCCCAAATAATATTCCTTTACGTGCTAAGGGGTATCTAGAGAGTGGGATAGGTTTAACAACTACCCTAACCCTAACGCGTACCCTAAACCTAACCCCTACCCTAACCCTAACACGTACCCTAATCCTAACCCGTACCCTAAGCCGAGCCCTAACCCTAACACTAACCCTAACCCTAACCCTAACCCATACCGTAGGCCGTACCCGCACCCCTCCCCGAACCCGTACCCTAAGCCGTACCCTAAGCCGAACCCTAAGCCTAACCCTAACCCTAGGCTACCCTTGACTGCTTCTGCCTCCAATTGATTTCCTAAGCACTAGTGTTTTAAGGAACAGCTTAAAAAGAGAATCCTAATGTGATTTCTTTATAATGGGTGTGTTCCTTATCTTATCCTAGTGTCTAAACTCTTCTCCATGGCTGCACCCCCAAATAATATTGCCTTACGTGCTAAGGGGTATCTAGAGAGTGGGATAGGTTTAATAACTACCCTAAACCTAATGCGTACTCTAACCCTAACCCCTACCCTAACACTAACACGTACCCTAATCCTAACCCGTACCCTAAACCGAGCCCTAACCCTAACACTAACACTAACCCTAACCCTAACCCTAACCCATACCCTACGCCGTACCCGCACCCCTCCCCGAACCCGTACCCTAAGCCGTACCCTAAGCCTAACCCTAAGCCTAACCCTAACCCTAGGCTACCCTTGACTGCTTCTGCCTCTAATAGATTTCCTAAGCACTAGTGTTTTAAGGAACAGCTTAAAAAGAGAATCCTAATGTGATTTCTTTATAATGGGTGTGTTCCTTATCTTATCCTAGTGTCTAAACTCTTCTCCATGGCTGGACCCCCAAATAATATTCCTTTACGTGCTAAGGGGTATCTAGAGAGTGGGATAGGTTTAATAACTACCCTAACCCTAACGCATACCCTAACCCTAACCCTAACACGTACCCTAATCCTAACCCGTACCCTAAACCGAGCCCTAACCCTAACACTAACCCTAACCCTAACCCTAACCCATACCCTACGCCGTACCCGAACCCCTCCCCGAACCCATTCCCCAAGCCGTACCCTAAGCCTAACCCTAAGCCTAACCCTAACCCTAGGCTACCCTTGACTGCTTCTGCCTCCAATAGATTTCCTAAGCACTAGTGTTTTAAGCAACAGCTTAAAAAGAGAATCCTAATGTGATTTCTTTATAATGGGTGTGTTCCTTATCTTATCCTAGTGTCTAAATTCTTCTCCATGGCTGGAACCCCAAATAATATTTCTTTACGTGCTAAGGGGTATCTAGAGAGTGGGATAGGTTTACTAACTACCCTAACCCTAACGCGTACACTAACCCTAACCCCTACCCTAAACCTAACATGTACCCTAATCCTAACCGTACCCTAAACCGAGCCCTAACCCTAACACTAACCCTAACCCTAACCCTAACCCATACCCTACGCCGTACCCGCACCCCTCCCCGAACCCGTACCCTAAGCCGTACCCTAAGCCTAACCCTAAGCCTAACCCTAACCCTAGGCTACCCTTGACTGCTTCTGCCTCCAATAGATTTCCTAAGCACTAGTGTTTTAAGGAACAGCTTAAAAAGAGAATCCTAATGTGATTTCTTTATAATGGGTGTGTTCCTTATCTTATCCTAGTGTCTAAACTCTTCTCCATGGCTGGACCCCCAAATAATATTCCTTTACGTGCTAAGGGGTATCTAGAGAGTGGGATGGGTTTAATAACTACCCTAACCCTAACGCATACCCTAACCCTAACCCCTACCCTAACCCTAACACGTACCCTAATCCTAACCCGTACCCTAAACCGAGCCCTAACCCTAACACTAACCCTAACCCTAACCCTAACCCATACCCTACGCCGTACCCGAACCCCTCCCCGAACCCATTCCCCAAGCCGTACCCTAAACCTAACCCTAAGCCTAACCCTAACCCTAGGCTACCCTTGACTGCTTCTGCCTCCAATAGATTTCCTAAGCACTAGTGTTTTAAGGAACAGCTTAAAAAGAGAATCCTAATGTGATTTCTTTATAATGGGTGTGTTCCTTATCTTATCCTAGTGTCTAAACTCTTCTCCATGGCTGCACCCCCAAATAATATTTCCTTACGTGCTAAGGGGTATCTAGAGAGTGGGATAGGTTTAATAACTACCCTAACCCTAATGCGTACTCTAACCCTAACCCCTAACCTAACACTAACACGTACCCTAATCCTAACCCGTACCCTAAACCGAGCCCTAACCCTAACACTAACACTAACCCTAACCCTAACCCATACCCTACGCCGTACCTGAACCCCTCCCCAAACCCGTACCCTAAGCCGTACCCTAAGCCTAACCCTAAGCCTAACACTAACCCTAGGCTACCCTTGACTGCTTCTGCCTCCAATAGATTTCCTAAGCACTAGTGTTTTAAGCAACAGCTTAAAAAGAGAATCCTAATGTGATTTCTTTATAATGGGTGTGTTCCTTATCTTATCCTAGTGTCTAAATTCTTCTCCATGGCTGGAACCCCAAATAATATTCCTTTACGTGCTAAGGGGTATCTAGAGAGTGGGATAGGTTTACTAACTACCCTAACCCTAACGCGTACCCTAACCCTAACCCCTACCCTAAACCTAACACGTACCCTAATCCTAACCGTACCCTAAACCGAGCCCTAACCCTAACACTAACCCTAACCCTAACCCTAACCCATACCCTACGCCGTACCCGCACCCCTCCCCGAACCCGTAACCTAAGCCGTACCCTAAGCCTAACCCTAAGCCTAACCCTAACCCTAGGCTACCCTTGACTGCTTCTGCCTCCAGTAGATTTCCTAAGCACTACTGTTTTAAGGAACAGCTTAAAAAGAGAATCCTAAAGTGATTTCTTTATAATGGGTGTGTTCCTTATCTTATCCTAGTGTCTAAACTCTTCTCCATGGCTGCACCCCCAAATAATATTCCCTTACGTGCTAAGGGGTATCTAGAGAGTGGGATAGGTTTAATAACTACCCTAACCCTAACGCGTACCCTAACCCTAACCCCTACCCTAACCCTAACACGTACCGTAATCCTAACCTGTACCCTAAACCGAGGCCTATCCCTAACACTAACCCTAACCCTAACCCTAACCCATACCCTACGCCGTACCCGCACACCTCCCCGAACCCGTACCCTAAGCCATACCCTAAACCTAACCCTAAGCCTAACCCTAACCCTAGGCTACCCTTGACTGCTTCTGCCTCCAATTGATTTCCTAAGCAGTAGTGTTTTAAGGAACAGCTTAAAAAGAGAATCCTAATGTGATTTCTTTATAATGGGTGTGTTCCTTATCTTATCCTAGTGTCTAAACTCTTCTCCATGGCTGGACCCCCAAATAATATTCCTTTACGTGCTAAGGGGGAGCTAGAGAGTGGGATAGGTTTACTAACTACCCTAGCCCTAACGCGTAACCTAACCCTAACCCCTACCCTAACCCTAACACGTACCCTAATCCTAACCCGTACCCTAAACCGAGCCCTAACCCTAACACTAACCCAAACCCTAACCCTAACCCATACCCTACGCCGTACACGAACACCTCCCCGAACCCATACCCCAAGCCGTACCCTAACCCTAACCCTAAGCCTAACCCTAACCCTAGGCTACCCTTGACTGCTTCTGCCTCCAATAGATTTCCTAAGCACTAGTGTTTTAAGGAACAGCTTAAAAAGAGAATCCTAAAGTGATTTCTTTATAATGGGTGTGTTCCTTATCTTATCCTAGTGTCTAAACTCTTCTCCATGGCTGGACCCCCAAATAATATTCCTTTACGTGCTAAGGGGTATCTAGAGAGTGGGATAGGTTTAATAACTACCCTAACCCTAACGCGTACCCTAACCCTAACCCCTACCCTAACCCTAACACGTACCCTAATCCTAACCCGTACCCTAAACCGAGCCCTAACCCTAACACTAACCCTAACCCTAACCCTAACCCATACCCTACGCCGTACCCGAAACCCTCCCCGAACCCGTACCCTAAGCCGTACCCTAAGCCTAACCCTAAGCCTAACCCTAACCCTAGGCTACCCTTGACTGCTTCTGCCTCCAATAGATTTCCTAAGCACTAGTGTTTTAAGGAAGAGCTGAAAAAGAGAATCCTAATGTTATTTCTTTATAATGGGTGTGTTCCTTATCTTATCCTAGTGTCTAAACTCTTCTCCATGGCTGGACCCTCAAATAATATTCCTTTACGTGCTAAGGGGTATCTAGAGAGTGGGATAGGTTTAATAACTACCCTAACCCTAACGCGTACCCTAACCCTAACCCCTACCCTAACCCTAACACGTACCCTAATCCTAACCCGTACCCTAAACCGAGCCCTAACCCTAACACTAACCCTAACCCTAACCCTAACCCATACCCTACGCCGTACCCGAAACCCTCCCCGAACCGGTACCCTAAGCCGTACCCTAAGCCTAACCCGAAGCCTAACCCTAACCCTAGGCTACCCTTGACTGCTTCTGCCTCCAATAGATTTCCTAAGCACTAGTGTTTTAAGGAACAGCTTAAAAAGAGAATCCTAATGTGATTTCTTTATAATGGGTGTGTTCCTTATCTTATCCTAGTGTCTAAACTCTTCTCCATGGCTGGACCCCCAAATAACATTCCTTTACGTGCTAAGGGGTATCTAGAGAGTGGGATAGGTTTAATAACTACCCTAACCCTAACGCATACCCTAACCCTAACCCCTACCCTAACCCTAACACGTACCCTAATCCTAACCCGTACCCTAAACCGAGCCCTAACCCTAACACTAACCCTAACCCTAACCCTAACCCATACCCTACGCCGTACCCGAACCCCTCCCCGAACCCATTCCCCAAGCCGTACCCTAAACCTAACCCTAAGCCTAACCCTAACCCTAGGCTACCCTTGACTGCTTCTGCCTCCAATAGATTTCCTAAGCACTAGTGTTTTAAGGAACAGCTTAAAAAGAGAATCCTAATGTGATTTCTTTATAATGGGTGTGTTCCTTATCTTATCCTAGTGTCTAAACTCTTCTCCATGGCTGCACCCCCAAATAATATTTCCTTACGTGCTAAGGGGGAGCTAGAGAGTGGGATAGGTTTAATAACTACCCTAACCCTAATGCGTACTCTAACCCTAACCCCTAACCTAACACTAACACGTACCCTAATCCTAACCCGTACCCTAAACCGAGCCCTAACCCTAACACTAACACTAACCCTAACCCTAACCCATACCCTACGCCGTACCTGAACCCCTCCCCAAACCCGTACCGTAAGCCGTACCCTAAGCCTAACCCTAAGCCTAACACTAACCCTAGGCTACCCTTGACTGCTTCTGCCTCCAATAGATTTCCTAAGCACTAGTGTTTTAAGCAACAGCTTAAAAAGAGAATCCTAATGTGATTTCTTTATAATGGGTGTGTTCCTTATCTTATCCTAGTGTCTAAATTCTTCTCCATGGCTGGAACCCCAAATAATATTTCTTTACGTGCTAAGGGGTATCTAGAGAGTGGGATAGGTTTACTAACTACCCTAACCCTAACGCGTACACTAACCCTAACCCCTACCCTAAACCTAACACGTACCCTAATCCTAACCGTACCCTAAACCGAGCCCTAACCCTAACACTAACCCTAACCCTAACCCTAACCCATACCCTACGCCGTACCCGCACCCCTCCCCGAACCCGTACCCTAAGCCGTACCCTAAGCCTAACCCTAAGCCTAACCCTAACCCTAGGCTACCCTTGACTGCTTCTGCCTCCAATAGATTTCCTAAGCACTAGTGTTTTAAGGAACAGCTTAAAAAGAGAATCCTAATGTGATTTCTTTATAATGGGTGTGTTCCTTATCTTATCCTAGTGTCTAAACTCTTCTCCATGGCTGGACCCCCAAATAATATTCCTTTACGTGCTAAGGGGTATCTAGAGAGTGGGATAGGTTTAATAACTACCCTAACCCTAACGCATACCCTAACCCTAACCCCTACCCTAACCCTAACACGTACCCTAATCCTAACCCGTACCCTAAACCGAGCCCTAACCCTAACACTAACCCTAACCCTAACCCTAACCCATACCCTACGCCGTACCCGAACCCCTCCCCGAACCCATTCCCCAAGCCGTACCCTAAACCTAACCCTAAGCCTAACCCTAACCCTAGGCTACCCTTGACTGCTTCTGCCTCCAATAGATTTCCTAAGCACTAGTGTTTTAAGGAACAGCTTAAAAAGAGAATCCTAATGTGATTTCTTTATAATGGGTGTGTTCCTTATCTTATCCTAGTGTCTAAATTCTTCTCCATGGCTGGAACCCCAAATAATATTCCTTTACGTGCTAAGGGGTATCTAGAGAGTGGGATAGGTTTACTAACTACCCTAACCCTAACGCGTACCCTAACCCTAACCCCTACCCTAAACCTAACACGTACCCTAATCCTAACCGTACCCTAAACCGAGCCCTAACCCTAACACTAACCCTAACCCTAACCCTAACCCATACCCTACGCCGTACCCGCACCCCTCCCCGAACCCGTAACCTAAGCCGTACCCTAAGCCTAACCCTAAGCCTAACCCTAACCCTAGGCTACCCTTGACTGCTTCTGCCTCCAGTAGATTTCCTAAGCACTACTGTTTTAAGGAACAGCTTAAAAAGAGAATCCTAATGTGATTTCTTTATAATGGGTGTGTTCCTTATCTTATCCTAGTGTCTAAACTCTTCTCCATGGCTGCACCCCCAAATAATATTCCCTTACGTGCTAAGGGGTATCTAGAGAGTGGGATAGGTTTAATAACTACCCTAACCCTAACGCGTACCCTAACCCTAACCCCTACCCTAACCCTAACACGTACCGTAATCCTAACCTGTACCCTAAACCGAGGCCTAACCCTAACACTAACCCTAACCCTAACCCTAACCCATACCCTACGCCGTACCCGCACACCTCCCCGAACCCGTACCCTAAGCCATACCCTAAACCTAACCCTAAGCCTAACCCTAACCCTAGGCTACCCTTGACTGCTTCTGCCTCCAATTGATTTCCTAAGCAGTAGTGTTTTAAGGAACAGCTTAAAAAGAGAATCCTAATGTGATTTCTTTATAATGGGTGTGTTCCTTATCTTATCCTAGTGTCTAAACTCTTCTCCATGGCTGGACCCCCAAATAATATTCCTTTACGTGCTAAGGGGGAGCTAGAGAGTGGGATAGGTTTACTAACTACCCTAGCCCTAACGCGTAACCTAACCCTAACCCCTACCCTAACCCTAACACGTACCCTAATCCTAACCCGTACCCTAAACCGAGCCCTAACCCTAACACTAACCCAAACCCTAACCCTAACCCATACCCTACGCCGTACACGAACACCTCCCCGAACCCATACCCCAAGCCGTACCCTAACCCTAACCCTAAGCCTAACCCTAACCCTAGGCTACCCTTGACTGCTTCTGCCTCCAATAGATTTCCTAAGCACTAGTGTTTTAAGGAACAGCTTAAAAAGAGAATCCTAAAGTGATTTCTTTATAATGGGTGTGTTCCTTATCTTATCCTAGTGTCTAAACTCTTCTCCATGGCTGGACCCCCAAATAATATTCCTTTATGTGCTAAGGGGTATCTAGAGAGTGGGATAGGTTTAATAACTACCCTAACCCTAACGCGTACCCTAACCCTAACCCCTACCCTAACCCTAACACGTACCCTAATCCTAACCCGTACCCTAAACCGAGCCCTAACCCTAACACTAACCCTAACCCTAACCCTAACCCATACCCTACGCCGTACCCGAAACCCTCCCCGAACCCGTACCCTAAGCCGTACCCTAAGCCTAACCCTAAGCCTAACCCTAACCCTAGGCTACCCTTGACTGCTTCTGCCTCCAATAGATTTCCTAAGCACTAGTGTTTTAAGGAAGAGCTGAAAAAGAGAATCCTAATGTTATTTCTTTATAATGGGTGTGTTCCTTATCTTATCCTAGTGTCTAAACTCTTCTCCATGGCTGGACCCCCAAATAATATTCCTTTACGTGCTAAGGGGTATCTAGAGAGTGGGATAGGTTTAACAACTACCCTAACCCTAACGCGTACCCTAAACCTAACCCCTACCCTAACCCTAACACGTACCCTAATCCTAACCCGTACCCTAAGCCGAGCCCTAACCCTAACACTAACCCTAACCCTAACCCTAACCCATACCGTAGGCCGTACCCGCACCCCTCCCCGAACCCGTACCCTAAGCCGTACCCTAAGCCGAACCCTAAGCCTAACCCTAACCCTAGGCTACCCTTGACTGCTTCTGCCTCCAATTGATTTCCTAAGCACTAGTGTTTTAAGGAACAGCTTAAAAAGAGAATCCTAATGTGATTTCTTTATAATGGGTGTGTTCCTTATCTTATCCTAGTGTCTAAACTCTTCTCCATGGCTGCACCCCCAAATAATATTGCCTTACGTGCTAAGGGGTATCTAGAGAGTGGGATAGGTTTAATAACTACCCTAAACCTAATGCGTACTCTAACCCTAACCCCTACCCTAACACTAACACGTACCCTAATCCTAACCCGTACCCTAAACCGAGCCCTAACCCTAACACTAACACTAACCCTAACCCTAACCCTAACCCATACCCTACGCCGTACCCGCACCCCTCCCCGAACCCGTACCCTAAGCCGTACCCTAAGCCTAACCCTAAGCCTAACCCTAACCCTAGGCTACCCTTGACTGCTTCTGCCTCTAATAGATTTCCTAAGCACTAGTGTTTTAAGGAACAGCTTAAAAAGAGAATCCTAATGTGATTTCTTTATAATGGGTGTGTTCCTTATCTTATCCTAGTGTCTAAACTCTTCTCCATGGCTGGACCCCCAAATAATATTCCTTTACGTGCTAAGGGGTATCTAGAGAGTGGGATAGGTTTAATAACTACCCTAAACCTAACGCATACCCTAACCCTAACCCTAACACGTACCCTAATCCTAACCCGTACCCTAAACCGAGCCCTAACCCTAACACTAACCCTAACCCTAACCCTAACCCATACCCTACGCCGTACCCGAACCCCTCCCCGAACCCATTCCCCAAGCCGTACCCTAAGCCTAACCCTAAGCCTAACCCTAACCCTAGGCTACCCTTGACTGCTTCTGCCTCCAATAGATTTCCTAAGCACTACTGTTTTAAGGAACAGCTTAAAAAGAGAATCCTAATGTGATTTCTTTATAATGGGTGTGTTCCTTATCTTATCCTAGTGTCTAAACTCTTCTCCATGGCTGCACCCCCAAATAATATTCCCTTACGTGCTAAGGGGTATCTAGAGAGTGGGATAGGTTTAATAACTACCCTAACCCTAACGCGTACCCTAACCCTAACCCCTACCCTAACCCTAACACGTACCCTAATCCTAACCCGTACCCTAAACCGAGCCCTAACCCTAACACTAACCCTAACACTAACCCATACCCTACGCCGTACCCGCACCCCTCCCCGAACCCGTAACCTAAGCCGTACCCTAAGCCTAACCCTAAGCCTAACCCTAACCCTAGGCTACCCTTGACTGCTTCTGCCTCCAATAGATTTCCTAAGCACTACTGTTTTAAGGAACAGCTTAAAAAGAGAATCCTAATGTGATTTCTTTATAATGGGTGTGTTCCTTACCTTATCCTAGTGTCTAAACTCTTCTCCATGGCTGCACCCCCAAATAATATTCCCTTACGTGCTAAGGGGTATCTAGAGAGTGGGATAGGTTTAATAACTACCCTAACCCTAACGCGTACCCTAACCCTAACCCCTACCCTAACCCTAACACGTACCCTAATACTAACCTGTACCCTAAACCGAGCCCTAACCCTAACACTAACCCTAACCCATACCCTACGCCGTACCCGCACCCCTCCCCGAACCCGTACCCTAAGCCATACCCTAAACCTAACCCTAAGCCTAACCCTAACCCTAGGCTACCCTTGACTGCTTCTGCCTCCAATTGATTTCCTAAGCAGTAGTGTTTTAAGGAACAGCTTAAAAAGAGAATCCTAATGTGATTTCTTTATAATGGGTGTGTTCCTTATCTTATCCTAGTGTCTAAACACTTCTCCATGGCTGGACCCCCAAATAATATTCCTTTACGTGCTAAGGGGGAGCTAGAGAGTGGGATAGGTTTACTAACTACCCTAGCCCTAACGCGTAACCTAACCCTAACCCCTACCCTAACCCTAACACGTACCCTAATCCTAACCCGTACCCTAAACCGAGCCCTAACCCTAACACTAACCCTAACCCTAACCCTAACCCATACCCTACGCCGTACCCGAACCCCTCCCCGAACCCATTCCCCAAGCCGTACCCTAAACCTAACCCTAAGCCTAACCCTAACCCTAGGCTACCCTTGACTGCTTCTGCCTCCAATAGATTTCCTAAGCACTAGTGTTTTAAGGAACAGCTTAAAAAGAGAATCCTAATGTGATTTCTTTATAATGGGTGTGTTCCTTATCTTATCCTAGTGTCTAAACTCTTCTCCATGGCTGCACCCCCAAATAATATTTCCTTACGTGCTAAGGGGTATCTAGAGAGTGGGATAGGTTTAATAACTACCCTAACCCTAATGCGTACTCTAACCCTAACCCCTAACCTAACACTAACACGTACCCTAATCCTAACCCGTACCCTAAACCGAGCCCTAACCCTAACACTAACACTAACCCTAACCCTAACCCATACCCTACGCCGTACCTGAACCCCTCCCCAAACCCGTACCCTAAGCCGTACCCTAAGCCTAACCCTAAGCCTAACACTAACCCTAGGCTACCCTTGACTGCTTCTGCCTCCAATAGATTTCCTAAGCACTAGTGTTTTAAGCAACAGCTTAAAAAGAGAATCCTAATGTGATTTCTTTATAATGGGTGTGTTCCTTATCTTATCCTAGTGTCTAAATTCTTCTCCATGGCTGGAACCCCAAATAATATTCCTTTACGTGCTAAGGGGTATCTAGAGAGTGGGATAGGTTTACTAACTACCCTAACCCTAACGCGTACCCTAACCCTAACCCCTACCCTAAACCTAACACGTACCCTAATCCTAACCGTACCCTAAACCGAGCCCTAACCCTAACACTAACCCTAACCCTAACCCTAACCCATACCCTACGCCGTACCCGCACCCCTCCCCGAACCCGTAACCTAAGCCGTACCCTAAGCCTAACCCTAAGCCTAACCCTAACCCTAGGCTACCCTTGACTGCTTCTGCCTCCAGTAGATTTCCTAAGCACTACTGTTTTAAGGAACAGCTTAAAAAGAGAATCCTAAAGTGATTTCTTTATAATGGGTGTGTTCCTTATCTTATCCTAGTGTCTAAACTCTTCTCCATGGCTGCACCCCCAAATAATATTCCCTTACGTGCTAAGGGGTATCTAGAGAGTGGGATAGGTTTAATAACTACCCTAACCCTAACGCGTACCCTAACCCTAACCCCTACCCTAACCCTAACACGTACCGTAATCCTAACCTGTACCCTAAACCGAGGCCTAACCCTAACACTAACCCTAACCCTAACCCTAACCCATACCCTACGCCGTACCCGCACACCTCCCCGAACCCGTACCCTAAGCCATACCCTAAACCTAACCCTAAGCCTAACCCTAACCCTAGGCTACCCTTGACTGCTTCTGCCTCCAATTGATTTCCTAAGCAGTAGTGTTTTAAGGAACAGCTTAAAAAGAGAATCCTAATGTGATTTCTTTATAATGGGTGTGTTCCTTATCTTATCCTAGTGTCTAAACTCTTCTCCATGGCTGGACCCCCAAATAATATTCCTTTACGTGCTAAGGGGGAGCTAGAGAGTGGGATAGGTTTACTAACTACCCTAGCCCTAACGCGTAACCTAACACTAACCCCTACCCTAACCCTAACACGTACCCTAATCCTAACCCGTACCCTAAACCGAGCCCTAACCCTAACACTAACCCAAACCCTAACCCTAACCCATACCCTACGCCGTACACGAACACCTCCCCGAACCCATACCCCAAGCCGTACCCTAACCCTAACCCTAAGCCTAACCCTAACCCTAGGCTACCCTTGACTGCTTCTGCCTCCAATAGATTTCCTAAGCACTAGTGTTTTAAGGAACAGCTTAAAAAGAGAATCCTAAAGTGATTTCTTTATAATGGGTGTGTTCCTTATCTTATCCTAGTGTCTAAACTCTTCTCCATGGCTGGACCCCCAAATAATATTCCTTTACGTGCTAAGGGGTATCTAGAGAGTGGGATAGGTTTAATAACTACCCTAACCCTAACGCGTACCCTAACCCTAACCCCTACCCTAACCCTAACACGTACCCTAATCCTAACCCGTACCCTAAACCGAGCCCTAACCCTAACACTAACCCTAACCCTAACCCTAACCCATACCCTACGCCGTACCCGAAACCCTCCCCGAACCCGTACCCTAAGCCGTACCCTAAGCCTAACCCTAAGCCTAACCCTAACCCTAGGCTACCCTTGACTGCTTCTGCCTCCAATAGATTTCCTAAGCACTAGTGTTTTAAGGAAGAGCTGAAAAAGAGAATCCTAATGTTATTTCTTTATAATGGGTGTGTTCCTTATCTTATCCTAGTGTCTAAACTCTTCTCCATGGCTGGACCCTCAAATAATATTCCTTTACGTGCTAAGGGGTATCTAGAGAGTGGGATAGGTTTAATAACTACCCTAACCCTAACGCGTACCCTAACCCTAACCCCTACCCTAACCCTAACACGTACCCTAATCCTAACCCGTACCCTAAACCGAGCCCTAACCCTAACACTAACCCTAACCCTAACCCTAACCCATACCCTACGCCGTACCCGAAACCCTCCCCGAACCGGTACCCTAAGCCGTACCCTAAGCCTAACCCGAAGCCTAACCCTAACCCTAGGCTACCCTTGACTGCTTCTGCCTCCAATAGATTTCCTAAGCACTAGTGTTTTAAGGAACAGCTTAAAAAGAGAATCCTAATGTGATTTCTTTATAATGGGTGTGTTCCTTATCTTATCCTAGTGTCTAAACTCTTCTCCATGGCTGGACCCCCAAATAATATTCCTTTACGTGCTAAGGGGTATCTAGAGAGTGGGATAGGTTTAATAACTACCCTAACCCTAACGCATACCCTAACCCTAACCCCTACCCTAACCCTAACACGTACCCTAATCCTAACCCGTACCCTAAACCGAGCCCTAACCCTAACACTAACCCTAACCCTAACCCTAACCCATACCCTACGCCGTACCCGAACCCCTCCCCGAACCCATTCCCCAAGCCGTACCCTAAACCTAACCCTAAGCCTAACCCTAACCCTAGGCTACCCTTGACTGCTTCTGCCTCCAATAGATTTCCTAAGCACTAGTGTTTTAAGGAACAGCTTAAAAAGAGAATCCTAATGTGATTTCTTTATAATGGGTGTGTTCCTTATCTTATCCTAGTGTCTAAACTCTTCTCCATGGCTGCACCCCCAAATAATATTTCCTTACGTGCTAAGGGGGAGCTAGAGAGTGGGATAGGTTTAATAACTACCCTAACCCTAATGCGTACTCTAACCCTAACCCCTAACCTAACACTAACACGTACCCTAATCCTAACCCGTACCCTAAACCGAGCCCTAACCCTAACACTAACACTAACCCTAACCCTAACCCATACCCTACGCCGTACCTGAACCCCTCCCCAAACCCGTACCGTAAGCCGTACCCTAAGCCTAACCCTAAGCCTAACACTAACCCTAGGCTACCCTTGACTGCTTCTGCCTCCAATAGATTTCCTAAGCACTAGTGTTTTAAGCAACAGCTTAAAAAGAGAATCCTAATGTGATTTCTTTATAATGGGTGTGTTCCTTATCTTATCCTAGTGTCTAAATTCTTCTCCATGGCTGGAACCCCAAATAATATTTCTTTACGTGCTAAGGGGTATCTAGAGAGTGGGATAGGTTTACTAACTACCCTAACCCTAACGCGTACACTAACCCTAACCCCTACCCTAAACCTAACACGTACCCTAATCCTAACCGTACCCTAAACCGAGCCCTAACCCTAACACTAACCCTAACCCTAACCCTAACCCATACCCTACGCCGTACCCGCACCCCTCCCCGAACCCGTACCCTAAGCCGTACCCTAAGCCTAACCCTAAGCCTAACCCTAACCCTAGGCTACCCTTGACTGCTTCTGCCTCCAATAGATTTCCTAAGCACTAGTGTTTTAAGGAACAGCTTAAAAAGAGAATCCTAATGTGATTTCTTTATAATGGGTGTGTTCCTTATCTTATCCTAGTGTCTAAACTCTTCTCCATGGCTGGACCCCCAAATAATATTCCTTTACGTGCTAAGGGGTATCTAGAGAGTGGGATAGGTTTAATAACTACCCTAACCCTAACGCATACCCTAACCCTAACCCCTACCCTAACCCTAACACGTACCCTAATCCTAACCCGTACCCTAAACCGAGCCCTAACCCTAACACTAACCCTAACCCTAACCCTAACCCATACCCTACGCCGTACCCGAACCCCTCCCCGAACCCATTCCCCAAGCCGTACCCTAAACCTAACCCTAAGCCTAACCCTAACCCTAGGCTACCCTTGACTGCTTCTGCCTCCAATAGATTTCCTAAGCACTAGTGTTTTAAGGAACAGCTTAAAAAGAGAATCCTAATGTGATTTCTTTATAATGGGTGTGTTCCTTATCTTATCCTAGTGTCTAAATTCTTCTCCATGGCTGGAACCCCAAATAATATTCCTTTACGTGCTAAGGGGTATCTAGAGAGTGGGATAGGTTTACTAACTACCCTAACCCTAACGCGTACCCTAACCCTAACCCCTACCCTAAACCTAACACGTACCCTAATCCTAACCGTACCCTAAACCGAGCCCTAACCCTAACACTAACCCTAACCCTAACCCTAACCCATACCCTACGCCGTACCCGCACCCCTCCCCGAACCCGTAACCTAAGCCGTACCCTAAGCCTAACCCTAAGCCTAACCCTAACCCTAGGCTACCCTTGACTGCTTCTGCCTCCAGTAGATTTCCTAAGCACTACTGTTTTAAGGAACAGCTTAAAAAGAGAATCCTAATGTGATTTCTTTATAATGGGTGTGTTCCTTATCTTATCCTAGTGTCTAAACTCTTCTCCATGGCTGCACCCCCAAATAATATTCCCTTACGTGCTAAGGGGTATCTAGAGAGTGGGATAGGTTTAATAACTACCCTAACCCTAACGCGTACCCTAACCCTAACCCCTACCCTAACCCTAACACGTACCGTAATCCTAACCTGTACCCTAAACCGAGGCCTAACCCTAACACTAACCCTAACCCTAACCCTAACCCATACCCTACGCCGTACCCGCACACCTCCCCGAACCCGTACCCTAAGCCATACCCTAAACCTAACCCTAAGCCTAACCCTAACCCTAGGCTACCCTTGACTGCTTCTGCCTCCAATTGATTTCCTAAGCAGTAGTGTTTTAAGGAACAGCTTAAAAAGAGAATCCTAATGTGATTTCTTTATAATGGGTGTGTTCCTTATCTTATCCTAGTGTCTAAACTCTTCTCCATGGCTGGACCCCCAAATAATATTCCTTTACGTGCTAAGGGGGAGCTAGAGAGTGGGATAGGTTTACTAACTACCCTAGCCCTAACGCGTAACCTAACCCTAACCCCTACCCTAACCCTAACACGTACCCTAATCCTAACCCGTACCCTAAACCGAGCCCTAACCCTAACACTAACCCAAACCCTAACCCTAACCCATACCCTACGCCGTACACGAACACCTCCCCGAACCCATACCCCAAGCCGTACCCTAACCCTAACCCTAAGCCTAACCCTAACCCTAGGCTACCCTTGACTGCTTCTGCCTCCAATAGATTTCCTAAGCACTAGTGTTTTAAGGAACAGCTTAAAAAGAGAATCCTAAAGTGATTTCTTTATAATGGGTGTGTTCCTTATCTTATCCTAGTGTCTAAACTCTTCTCCATGGCTGGACCCCCAAATAATATTCCTTTACGTGCTAAGGGGTATCTAGAGAGTGGGATAGGTTTAATAACTACCCTAACCCTAACGCGTACCCTAACCCTAACCCCTACCCTAACCCTAACACGTACCCTAATCCTAACCCGTACCCTAAACCGAGCCCTAACCCTAACACTAACCCTAACCCTAACCCTAACCCATACCCTACGCCGTACCCGAAACCCTCCCCGAACCCGTACCCTAAGCCGTACCCTAAGCCTAACCCTAAGCCTAACCCTAACCCTAGGCTACCCTTGACTGCTTCTGCCTCCAATAGATTTCCTAAGCACTAGTGTTTTAAGGAAGAGCTGAAAAAGAGAATCCTAATGTTATTTCTTTATAATGGGTGTGTTCCTTATCTTATCCTAGTGTCTAAACTCTTCTCCATGGCTGGACCCCCAAATAATATTCCTTTACGTGCTAAGGGGTATCTAGAGAGTGGGATAGGTTTAACAACTACCCTAACCCTAACGCGTACCCTAAACCTAACCCCTACCCTAACCCTAACACGTACCCTAATCCTAACCCGTACCCTAAGCCGAGCCCTAACCCTAACACTAACCCTAACCCTAACCCTAACCCATACCGTAGGCCGTACCCGCACCCCTCCCCGAACCCGTACCCTAAGCCGTACCCTAAGCCGAACCCTAAGCCTAACCCTAACCCTAGGCTACCCTTGACTGCTTCTGCCTCCAATTGATTTCCTAAGCACTAGTGTTTTAAGGAACAGCTTAAAAAGAGAATCCTAATGTGATTTCTTTATAATGGGTGTGTTCCTTATCTTATCCTAGTGTCTAAACTCTTCTCCATGGCTGCACCCCCAAATAATATTGCCTTACGTGCTAAGGGGTATCTAGAGAGTGGGATAGGTTTAATAACTACCCTAAACCTAATGCGTACTCTAACCCTAACCCCTACCCTAACACTAACACGTACCCTAATCCTAACCCGTACCCTAAACCGAGCCCTAACCCTAACACTAACACTAACCCTAACCCTAACCCTAACCCATACCCTACGCCGTACCCGCACCCCTCCCCGAACCCGTACCCTAAGCCGTACCCTAAGCCTAACCCTAAGCCTAACCCTAACCCTAGGCTACCCTTGACTGCTTCTGCCTCTAATAGATTTCCTAAGCACTAGTGTTTTAAGGAACAGCTTAAAAAGAGAATCCTAATGTGATTTCTTTATAATGGGTGTGTTCCTTATCTTATCCTAGTGTCTAAACTCTTCTCCATGGCTGGACCCCCAAATAATATTCCTTTACGTGCTAAGGGGTATCTAGAGAGTGGGATAGGTTTAATAACTACCCTAAACCTAACGCATACCCTAACCCTAACCCTAACACGTACCCTAATCCTAACCCGTACCCTAAACCGAGCCCTAACCCTAACACTAACCCTAACCCTAACCCTAACCCATACCCTACGCCGTACCCGAACCCCTCCCCGAACCCATTCCCCAAGCCGTACCCTAAGCCTAACCCTAAGCCTAACCCTAACCCTAGGCTACCCTTGACTGCTTCTGCCTCCAATAGATTTCCTAAGCACTACTGTTTTAAGGAACAGCTTAAAAAGAGAATCCTAATGTGATTTCTTTATAATGGGTGTGTTCCTTATCTTATCCTAGTGTCTAAACTCTTCTCCATGGCTGCACCCCCAAATAATATTCCCTTACGTGCTAAGGGGTATCTAGAGAGTGGGATAGGTTTAATAACTACCCTAACCCTAACGCGTACCCTAACCCTAACCCCTACCCTAACCCTAACACGTACCCTAATCCTAACCCGTACCCTAAACCGAGCCCTAACCCTAACACTAACCCTAACACTAACCCATACCCTACGCCGTACCCGCACCCCTCCCCGAACCCGTAACCTAAGCCGTACCCTAAGCCTAACCCTAAGCCTAACCCTAACCCTAGGCTACCCTTGACTGCTTCTGCCTCCAATAGATTTCCTAAGCACTACTGTTTTAAGGAACAGCTTAAAAAGAGAATCCTAATGTGATTTCTTTATAATGGGTGTGTTCCTTACCTTATCCTAGTGTCTAAACTCTTCTCCATGGCTGCACCCCCAAATAATATTCCCTTACGTGCTAAGGGGTATCTAGAGAGTGGGATAGGTTTAATAACTACCCTAACCCTAACGCGTACCCTAACCCTAACCCCTACCCTAACCCTAACACGTACCCTAATACTAACCTGTACCCTAAACCGAGCCCTAACCCTAACACTAACCCTAACCCATACCCTACGCCGTACCCGCACCCCTCCCCGAACCCGTACCCTAAGCCATACCCTAAACCTAACCCTAAGCCTAACCCTAACCCTAGGCTACCCTTGACTGCTTCTGCCTCCAATTGATTTCCTAAGCAGTAGTGTTTTAAGGAACAGCTTAAAAAGAGAATCCTAATGTGATTTCTTTATAATGGGTGTGTTCCTTATCTTATCCTAGTGTCTAAACACTTCTCCATGGCTGGACCCCCAAATAATATTCCTTTACGTGCTAAGGGGGAGCTAGAGAGTGGGATAGGTTTACTAACTACCCTAGCCCTAACGCGTAACCTAACCCTAACCCCTACCCTAACCCTAACACGTACCCTAATCCTAACCCGTACCCTAAACCGAGCCCTAACCCTAACACTAACCCAAACCCTAACCCTAACCCATACCCTACGCCGTACACGAACACCTCCCCGAACCCATACCCCAAGCCGTACCCTAACCCTAACCCTAAGCCTAACCCTTACCCTAGGCTACCCTTGACTGCTTCTGCCTCCAATAGATTTCCTAAGCACTAGTGTTTTAAGAACAGCTTAAAAAGAGAATCCTAAAGTGATTTCTTTATAATGGGTGTGTTCCTTATCTTATCCTAGTGTCTAAACTCTTCTCCATGGCTGCACCCCCAAATAATATTCCTTTACGTGCTAAGGGGTATCTAGAGAGTGGGATAGGTTTAATAACTACCCTAACCCTAACGCGTACCCTAACCCTAACCCCTACCCTAACCCTAACATGTACCCTAATCCTAACCCGTACCCTAAACCGAGCCCTAACCCTAACACTAACCCTAACCCTAACCCTAACCCATACCCTACGCCGTACCCGAAACCCTCCCCGAACCCGTACCCTAAGCCATACCCTAAGCCTAACCCTAAGCCTAACACTAACCCTAGGCTACCCTTGACTGCTTCTGCCTCCAATAGATTTCCTAAGCACTAGTGTTTTAAGGAAGAGCTGAAAAAGAGAATCCTAATGTGATTTCTTTATAATGGGTGTGTTCCTTATCTTATCCTAGTGTCTAAACTCTTCTCCATGGCTGGATCCCCAAATAATATTCCTTTACGTGCTAAGGGGTATCTAGAGAGTGTTATAGGTTTACTAACGACCCTAACCCTAATGCGTACCCTAACCCTAACCCCTACCCTAAACCTACCACGTACCCTAATCCTAACCGTACCCTAAACCGAGCCCTAACCCTAACACAAACCCTAACCCTAACCCTAACCCATACCCTACGCCGTACCCGAAACCCTCCCCGAACCCGTACCCTAAGCCGTACCCTAAGCCTAACCCTAAGCCTAACCCTAACCCTAGGCTACCCTTGACTGCTTCTGCCTCCAATAGATTTCCTAAGCACTAGTGTTTTAAGGAAGAGCTGAAAAAGAGAATCCTAATGTGATTTCTTTATAATGGGTGTGTTCCTTATCTTATCCTAGTGTCTAAACTCTTCTCCATGGCTGGACCCCCAAATAATATTCCTTTACGTGCTAAGGGGTATCTAGAGAGTGGGATAGGTTTAACAACTACCCTAACCCTAACGCGTACCCTAAACCTAACCCCTACCCTAACCCTAACACGTACCCTAATCCTAACCCGTACCCTAAACCGAGCCCTAACCCTAACACTAACCCTAACCCTAACCCTAACCCATACCGTAGGCCGTACCCGCACCCCTCCCCGAACCCGTACCCTAAGCCGTACCCTAAGCCGAACCCTAAGCCTAACCCTAACCCTAGGCTACCCTTGACTGCTTCTGCCTCCAATTGATTTCCTAAGCACTAGTGTTTTAAGGAACAGCTTAAAAAGAGAATCCTAATGTGATTTCTTTATAATGGGTGTGTTCCTTATCTTATCCTAGTGTCTAAACTCTTCTCCATGGCTGCACCCCCAAATAATATTGCCTTACGTGCTAAGGGGTATCTAGAGAGTGGGATAGGTTTAATAACTACCCTAAACCTAATGTGTACTCTAACCCTAACCCCTACCCTAACACTAACACGTACCCTAATCCTAACCCGTACCCTAAACCGAGCCCTAACCCTAACACTAACACTAACCCTAACCCTAACCCATACCCTACGCCGTACCTGAACCCCTCCCCAAACCCGTACCCTAAGCCGTACCCTAAGCCTAACCCTAAGCCTAACACTAACCCTAGGCTACCCTTGACTGCTTCTGCCTCCAATAGATTTCCTAAGCACTAGTGTTTTAAGCAACAGCTTAAAAAGAGAATCCTAATGTGATTTCTTTATAATGGGTGTGTTCCTTATCTTATCCTAGTGTCTAAATTCTTCTCCATGGCTGGAACCCCAAATAATATTCCTTTACGTGCTAAGGGGTATCTAGAGAGTGGGATAGGTTTACTAACTACCCTAACCCTAACGCGTACCCTAACCCTAACCCCTACCCTAAACCTAACACGTACCCTAATCCTAACCGTACCCTAAACCGAGCCCTAACCCTAACACTAACCCTAACCCTAACCCTAACCCATACCCTACGCTGTACCCGAAACCCTCCCCGAACCCGTACCCTAAGCCGTACCCTAAGCCTAACCCTAAGCCTAACCCTAACCCTAGGCTACCCTTGACTGCTTCTGCCTCCAATAGATTTCCTAAGCACTAGTGTTTTAACGAACAGCTTAAAAAGAGAATCCTAATGTGATTTCTTTATAATGGGTGTGTTCCTTATCTTATCCTAGTGTCTAAACTCTTCTCCATGGCTGGACCCTCAAATAATATTCCTTTACGTGCTAAGGGGTATCTAGAGAGTGGGATAGGTTTAATAACTACCCTAACCCTAACGCGTACCCTAACCCTAACCCCTAGCCTAACCCTAACACGTACCCTAATCCTAACCCGTACCCTAAACCGAGCCCTAACCCTAACACTAACCCTAACCCTAACCCTAACCCATACCCTACGCCGTACCCGAAACCCTCCCCGAACCCGTACCCTAAGCCGTACCCTAAGCCTAACCCTAAGCCTAACCCTAACCCTAGGCTACCCTTGACTGCTTCTGCCTCCAATAGATTTCCTAAGCACTAGTGTTTTAAGGAACAGCTTAAAAAGAGAATCCTAATGTGATTTCTTTATAATGGGTGTGTTCCTTATCTTATCCTAGTGTCTAAACTCTTCTCCATGGCTGGACCCTCAAATAATATTCCTTTACGTGCTAAGGGGTATCTAGAGAGTGGGATAGGTTTAATAACTACCCTAACCCTAACGCGTACCCTAACCCTAACCCCTACCCTAACCCTAACACGTACCCTAATACTAACCTGTACCCTAAACCGAGCCCTAACCCTAACACTAACCCTAACCCTAACCCTAACCCATACCCTATGCCGTACCCGCACCCCTCCCCGAACCCGTACCCTAAGCCGTACCCTAAGCCTAACCCTAAGCCTAACCCTAACCCTAGGCTACCCTTGACTGCTTCTGCCTCCAATAGATTTCCTAAGCACTAGTGTTTTAAGGAACAGCTTAAAAAGAGAATCCTAATGTGATTTCTTTATAATGGGTGTGTTCCTTATCTTATCCTAGTGTCTAAACTCTTCTCCATGGCTGGACCCCCAAATAATATTCCTTTACGTGCTAAGGGGTATCTAGAGAGTGGGATAGGTTTAATAACTAACCTAACCCTAACGCATACCCTAACCCTAACCCCTACCCTAACCCTAACACGTACCCTAATCCTAACCCGTACCCTAAACCGAGCCCTAACCCTAACACTAACCCTAACCCTAACCCTAACCCATACCCTACGCCGTACCCGAACCCCTCCCCGAACCCATTCCCCAAGCCGTACCCTAAACCTAACCCTAAGCCTAACCCTAACCCTAGGCTACCCTTGACTGCTTCTGCCTCCAATAGATTTCCTAAGCACTAGTGTTTTAAGGAACAGCTTAAAAAGAGAATCCTAATGTGATTTCTGTATAATGGGTGTGTTCCTTATCTTATCCTAGTGTCTAAACTCTTCTCCATGGCTGCACCCCCAAATAATATTTCCTTACGTGCTAAGGGGTATCTAGAGAGTGGGATAGGTTTAATAACTACCCTAACCCTAATGCATACTCTAACCCTAACCCCTAACCTAACACTAACACGTACCCTAATCCTAACCCGTACCCTAAACCGAGCCCTAACCCTAACACTAACACTAACCCTAACCCTAACCCATACCCTACGCCGTACCTGAACCCCTCCCCAAACCCGTACCGTAAGCCGTACCCTAAGCCTAACCCTAAGCCTAACACTAACCCTAGGCTACCCTTGACTGCTTCTGCCTCCAATAGATTTCCTAAGCACTAGTGTTTTAAGCAACAGCTTAAAAAGAGAATCCTAATGTGATTTCTTTATAATGGGTGTGTTCCTTATCTTATCCTAGTGTCTAAATTCTTCTCCATGGCTGGAACCCCAAATAATATTCCTTTACGTGCTAAGGGGTATCTAGAGAGTGGGATAGGTTTACTAACTACCCTAACCCTAACGCGTACCCTAACCCTAACCCCTACCCTAAACCTAACACGTACCCTAATCCTAACCGTACCCTAAACCGAGCCCTAAACCTAACACTAACCCTAACCCTAACCCTAACCCATACCCTACGCCGTACCTGCACCCCTCCCCGAACCCGTAACCTAAGCCGTACCCTAAGCCTAACCCTAAGCCTAACCCTAACCCTAGGCTACCCTTGACTGCTTCTGCCTCCAATAGATTTCCTAAGCACTAGTGTTTTAAGGAACAGCTTAAAAAGAGAATCCTAATGTGATTTCTTTATAATGGGTGTGTTCCTTATCTTATCCTAGTGTCTAAACTCTTCTCCATGGCTGCACCCCCAAATAATATTCCCTTACGTGCTAAGGGGTATCTAGAGAGTGGGATAGGTTTAATAACTACCCTAACCCTAACGCGTACCCTAACCCTAACCCCTACCCTAACCCTAACACGTACCCTAATCCTAACCTGTACCCTAAACCGAGGCCTAACCCTAACACTAACCCTAACCCTAACCCTAACCCATACCCTACGCCGTACCCGAAACCCTCCCCGAACCCGTACCCTAAGCCGTACCCTAAGCCTAACCCTAAGCCTAACCCTAACCCTAGGCTACCCTTGACTGCTTCTGCCTCCAATAGATTTCCTAAGCACTAGTGTTTTAAGGAAGAGCTGAAAAAGAGAATCCTAATGTTATTTCTTTATAATGGGTGTGTTCCTTATCTTATCCTAGTGTCTAAACTCTTCTCCATGGCTGGACCCCCAAATAATATTCCTTTACGTGCTAAGGGGTATCTAGAGAGTGGGATAGGTTTAACAACTACCCTAACCCTAACGCGTACCCTAAACCTAACCCCTACCCTAACCCTAACACGTACCCTAATCCTAACCCGTACCCTAAGCCGAGCCCTAACCCTAACACTAACCCTAACCCTAACCCTAACCCATACCGTAGGCCGTACCCGCACCCCTCCCCGAACCCGTACCCTAAGCCGTACCCTAAGCCGAACCCTAAGCCTAACCCTAACCCTAGGCTACCCTTGACTGCTTCTGCCTCCAATTGATTTCCTAAGCACTAGTGTTTTAAGGAACAGCTTAAAAAGAGAATCCTAATGTGATTTCTTTATAATGGGTGTGTTCCTTATCTTATCCTAGTGTCTAAACTCTTCTCCATGGCTGCACCCCCAAATAATATTGCCTTACGTGCTAAGGGGTATCTAGAGAGTGGGATAGGTTTAATAACTACCCTAAACCTAATGCGTACTCTAACCCTAACCCCTACCCTAACACTAACACGTACCCTAATCCTAACCCGTACCCTAAACCGAGCCCTAACCCTAACACTAACACTAACCCTAACCCTAACCCTAACCCATACCCTACGCCGTACCCGCACCCCTCCCCGAACCCGTACCCTAAGCCGTACCCTAAGCCTAACCCTAAGCCTAACCCTAACCCTAGGCTACCCTTGACTGCTTCTGCCTCCAATAGATTTCCTAAGCACTAGTGTTTTAAGGAACAGCTTAAAAAGAGATTCCTAATGTGATTTCTTTATAATGGGTGTGTTCCTTATCTTATCCTAGTGTCTAAACTCTTCTCCATGGCTGGACCCCCAAATAATATTCCTTTACGTGCTAAGGGGTATCTAGAGAGTGGGATAGGTTTAATAACTACCCTAACCCTAACGCATACCCTAACCCTAACCCTAACACGTACCCTAATCCTAACCCGTACCCTAAACCGAGCCCTAACCCTAACACTAACCCTAACCCTAACCCTAACCCATACCCTACGCCGTACCCGAACCCCTCCCCGAACCCATTCCCCAAGCCGTACCCTATGCCTAACCCTAAGCCTAACCCTAACCCTAGGCTCCCCTTGACTGCTTCTGCCTCCAATAGATTTCCTAAGCACTACTGTTTTAAGGAACAGCTTAAAAAGAGAATCCTAATGTGATTTCTTTATAATGGGTGTGTTCCTTATCTTATCCTAGTGTCTAAACTCTTCTCCATGGCTGCACCCCCAAATAATATTCCCTTACGTGCTAAGGGGTATCTAGAGAGTGGGATAGGTTTAATAACTACCCTAACCCTAACGCGTACCCTAACCCTAACCCCTACCCTAACCCTAACACGTACCCTAATCCTAACCTGTACCCTAAACCGAGGCCTAAGCCTAACACTAACCCTAACCCTAACCCTAACCCATACCCTACGCCGTACCCGCACACCTCCCCGAACCCGTACCCTAAGCCATACCCTAAACCTAACCCTAAGCCTAACCCTAACCCTAGGCTACCCTTGACTGCTTCTGCCTCCAATTGATTTCCTAAGCAGTAGTGTTTTAAGGAACAGCTTAAAAAGAGAATCCTAATGTGATTTCTTTATAATGGGTGTGTTCCTTATCTTATCCTAGTGTCTAAACTCTTCTCCATGGCTGGACCCCCAAATAATATTCCTTTACGTGCTAAGGGGGAGCTAGAGAGTGGGATAGGTTTACTAACTACCCTAGCCCTAACGCGTAACCTAACCCTAACCCCTACCCTAACCCTAACACGTACCCTAATCCTAACCCGTACCCTAAACCGAGCCCTAACCCTAACACTAACCCAAACCCTAACCCTAACCCATACCCTACGCCGTACACGAACACCTCCCCGAACCCATACCCCAAGCCGTACCCTAACCCTAACCCTAAGCCTAACCCTAACCCTAGTCTACCCTTGACTGCTTCTGCCTCCAATAGATTTCCTAAGCACTAGTGTTTTAAGGAACAGCTTAAAAAGAGAATCCTAAAGTGATTTCTTTATAATGGGTGTGTTCCTTATCTTATCCTAGTGTCTAAACTCTTCTCCATGGCTGGACCCACAAATAATATTCCTTTACGTGCTAAGGGGTATCTAGAGAGTGGGATAGGTTTAATAACTACCCTAACCCTAACGCTTGCCCTAACCCTAACCCGTACCCTAATCCTAACACGTACCCTAATCCTCACCCGTACCCTAAACCGAGCCCTAACCCTAACACTAACCCTAACCCTAACCCATACCCTACGCCGTACCCGCACCCCTCCCCGAACCCGTAACCTAAGCCGTACCCTAAGCCTAACCCTAAGCCTAACCCTAACCCTAGGCTACCCTTGACTGCTTCTGCCTCCAATAGATTTCCTAAGCACTACTGTTTTAAGGAACAGCTTAAAAAGAGAATCCTAATGTGATTTCTTTATAATGGGTGTGTTCCTTACCTTATCCTAGTGTCTAAACTCTTCTCCATGGCTGCACCCCCAAATAATATTCCCTTACGTGCTAAGGGGTATCTAGAGAGTGGGATAGGTTTAATAACTACCCTAACCCTAACGCGTACCCTAACCCTAACCCCTACCCTAACCCTAACACGTACCCTAATACTAACCTGTACCCTAAACCGAGCCCTAACCCTAACACTAACCCTAACCCATACCGTAGGCCGTACCCGCACCCCTCCCCGAACCCGTACCCTAAGCCGTACCCTAAGCCGAACCCTAAGCCTAACCCTAACCCTAGGCTACCCTTGACTGCTTCTGCCTCCAATTGATTTCCTAAGCACTAGTGTTTTAAGGAACAGCTTAAAAAGAGAATCCTAATGTGATTTCTTTATAATGGGTGTGTTCCTTATCTTATCCTAGTGTCTAAACTCTTCTCCATGGCTGCACCCCCAAATAATATTGCCTTACGTGCTAAGGGGTATCTAGAGAGTGGGATAGGTTTAATAACTACCCTAAACCTAATGCGTACTCTAACCCTAACCCCTACCCTAACACTAACACGTACCCTAATCCTAACCCGTACCCTAAACCGAGCCCTAACCCTAACACTAACACTAACCCTAACCCTAACCCTAACCCATACCCTACGCCGTACCCGCACCCCTCCCCGAACCCGTACCCTAAGCCGTACCCTAAGCCTAACCCTAAGCCTAACCCTAACCCTAGGCTACCCTTGACTGCTTCTGCCTCTAATAGATTTCCTAAGCACTAGTGTTTTAAGGAACAGCTTAAAAAGAGAATCCTAATGTGATTTCTTTATAATGGGTGTGTTCCTTATCTTATCCTAGTGTCTAAACTATTCTCCATGGCTGGACCCCCAAATAATATTCCTTTACGTGCTAAGGGGTATCTAGAGAGTGGGATAGGTTTAATAACTACCCTAACCCTAACGCATACCCTAACCCTAACCCTAACACGTACCCTAATCCTAACCCGTACCCTAAACCGAGCCCTAACCCTAACACTAACCCTAACCCTAACCCTAACCCATACCCTACGCCGTACCCGAACCCCTCCCCGAACCCATTCCCCAAGCCGTACCCTAAGCCTAACCCTAAGCCTAACCCTAACCCTAGGCTACCCTTGACTGCTTCTGCCTCCAATAGATTTCCTAAGCACTAGTGTTTTAAGGAAGAGCTGAAAAAGAGAATCCTAATGTGATTTCTTTATAATGGGTGTGTTCCTTATCTTATCCTAGTGTCTAAACTCTTCTCCATGGCTGGACCCCCAAATAATATTCCTTTACGTGCTAAGGGGTATCTAGAGAGTGGGATAGGTTTAACAACTACCCTAACCCTAACGCGTACCCTAAACCTAACCCCTACCCTAACCCTAACACGTACCCTAATCCTAACCCGTACCCTAAACCGAGCCCTAACCCTAACACTAACCCTAACCCTAACCCTAACCCATACCGTAGGCCGTACCCGCACCCCTCCCCGAACCCGTACCCTAAGCCGTACCCTAAGCCGAACCCTAAGCCTAACCCTAACCCTAGGCTACCCTTGACTGCTTCTGCCTCCAATTGATTTCCTAAGCACTAGTGTTTTAAGGAACAGCTTAAAAAGAGAATCCTAATGTGATTTCTTTATAATGGGTGTGTTCCTTATCTTATCCTAGTGTCTAAACTCTTCTCCATGGCTGCACCCCCAAATAATATTGCCTTACGTGCTAAGGGGTATCTAGAGAGTGGGATAGGTTTAATAACTACCCTAAACCTAATGCGTACTCTAACCCTAACCCCTACCCTAACACTAACACGTACCCTAATCCTAACCCGTACCCTAAACCGAGCCCTAACCCTAACACTAACACTAACCCTAACCCTAACCCTAACCCATACCCTACGCCGTACCCGCACCCCTCCCCGAACCCGTACCCTAAGCCGTACCCTAAGCCTAACCCTAAGCCTAACCCTAACCCTAGGCTACCCTTGACTGCTTCTGCCTCCAATAGATTTCCTAAGCACTAGTGTTTTAAGGAACAGCTTAAAAAGAGAATCCTAATGTGATTTCTTTATAATGGGTGTGTTCCTTATCTTATCCTAGTGTCTAAACTCTTCTCCATGGCTGGACCCCCAAATAATATTCCTTTACGTGCTAAGGGGTATCTAGAGAGTGGGATAGGTTTAATAACTACCCTAACCCTAACGCATACCCTAACCCTAACCCTAACACGTACCCTAATCCTAACCCGTACCCTAAACCGAGCCCTAACCCTAACACTAACCCTAACCCTAACCCTAACCCATACCCTACGCCGTACCCGAACCCCTCCCCGAACCCATTCCCCAAGCCGTACCCTATGCCTAACCCTAAGCCTAACCCTAACCCTAGGCTACCCTTGACTGCTTCTGCCTCCAATAGATTTCCTAAGCACTACTGTTTTAAGGAACAGCTTAAAAAGAGAATCCTAATGTGATTTCTTTATAATGGGTGTGTTCCTTATCTTATCCTAGTGTCTAAACTCTTCTCCATGGCTGCACCCCCAAATAATATTCCCTTACGTGCTAAGGGGTATCTAGAGAGTGGGATAGGTTTAATAACTACCCTAACCCTAACGCGTACCCTAACCCTAACCCCTACCCTAACCCTAACACGTACCCTAATCCTAACCCGTACCCTAAACCGAGCCCTAACCCTAACACTAACCCAAACCCTAACCCTAACCCATACCCTACGCCGTACACGAACACCTCCCCGAACCCATACCCCAAGCCGTACCCTAACCCTAACCCTAAGCCTAACCCTAACCCTAGTCTACCCTTGACTGCTTCTGCCTCCAATAGATTTCCTAAGCACTAGTGTTTTAAGGAACAGCTTAAAAAGAGAATCCTAAAGTGATTTCTTTATAATGGGTGTGTTCCTTATCTTATCCTAGTGTCTAAACTCTTCTCCATGGCTGGACCCACAAATAATATTCCTTTACGTGCTAAGGGGTATCTAGAGAGTGGGATAGGTTTAATAACTACCCTAACCCTAACGCTTACCCTAACCCTAACCCGTACCCTAATCCTAACACGTACCCTAATCCTAACCCGTACCCTAAACCGAGCCCTAACCCTAACACTAACCCTAACCCTAACCCATACCCTACGCCGTACCCGCACCCCTCCCCGAACCCGTAACCTAAGCCGTACCCTAAGCCTAACCCTAAGCCTAACCCTAACCCTAGGCTACCCTTGACTGCTTCTGCCTCCAATAGATTTCCTAAGCACTACTGTTTTAAGGAACAGCTTAAAAAGAGAATCCTAATGTGATTTCTTTATAATGGGTGTGTTCCTTACCTTATCCTAGTGTCTAAACTCTTCTCCATGGCTGCACCCCCAAATAATATTCCCTTACGTGCTAAGGGGTATCTAGAGAGTGGGATAGGTTTAATAACTACCCTAACCCTAACGCGTACCCTAACCCTAACCCCTACCCTAACCCTAACACGTACCCTAATACTAACCTGTACCCTAAACCGAGCCCTAACCCTAACACTAACCCTAACCCTAACCCATACCCTACGCCGTACCCGCACCCCTCCCCGAACCCGTACCCTAAGCCATACCCTAAACCTAACCCTAAGCCTAACCCTAACCCTAGGCTACCCTTGACTGCTTCTGCCTCCAATTGATTTCCTAAGCAGTAGTGTTTTAAGGAACAGCTTAAAAAGAGAATCCTAATGTGATTTCTTTATAATGGGTGTGTTCCTTATCTTATCCTAGTGTCTAAACACTTCTCCATGGCTGGACCCCCAAATAATATTCCTTTACGTGCTAAGGGGGAGCTAGAGAGTGGGATAGGTTTACTAACTACCCTAGCCCTAACGCGTAACCTAACCCTAACCCCTACCCTAACCCTAACACGTACCCTAATCCTAACCCGTACCCTAAACCGAGCCCTAACCCTAACACTAACCCAAACCCTAACCCTAACCCATACCCTACGCCGTACACGAACACCTCCCCGAACCCATACCCCAAGCCGTACCCTAACCCTAACCCTAAGCCTAACCCTTACCCTAGGCTACCCTTGACTGCTTCTGCCTCCAATAGATTTCCTAAGCACTAGTGTTTTAAGAACAGCTTAAAAAGAGAATCCTAAAGTGATTTCTTTATAATGGGTGTGTTCCTTATCTTATCCTAGTGTCTAAACTCTTCTCCATGGCTGCACCCACAAATAATATTCCTTTACGTGCTAAGGGGTATCTAGAGAGTGGGATAGGTTTAATAACTACCCTAACCCTAACGCGTACCCTAACCCTAACCCCTACCCTAACCCTAACATGTACCCTAATCCTAACCCGTACCCTAAACCGAGCCCTAACCCTAACACTAACCCTAACCCTAACCCTAACCCATACCCTACGCCGTACCCGAAACCCTCCCCGAACCCGTACCCTAAGCCATACCCTAAGCCTAACCCTAAGCCTAACACTAACCCTAGGCTACCCTTGACTGCTTCTGCCTCCAATAGATTTCCTAAGCACTAGTGTTTTAAGCAACAGCTTAAAAAGAGAATCCTAATGTGATTTCTTTATAATGGGTGTGTTCCTTATCTTATCCTAGTGTCTAAACTCTTCTCCATGGCTGGACCCCCAAATAATATTCCTTTACGTGCTAAGGGGTATCTAGAGAGTGTTATAGGTTTACTAACGACCCTAACCCTAACGCGTACCCTAACCCTAACCCCTACCCTAAACCTACCACGTACCCTAATCCTAACCGTACCCTAAACCGAGCCCTAACCCTAACACAAACCCTAACCCTAACCCTAACCCATACCCTACGCCGTACCCGAAACCCTCCCCGAACCCGTACCCTAAGCCGTACCCTAAGCCTAACCCTAAGCCTAACCCTAACCCTAGGCTACCCTTGACTGCTTCTGCCTCCAATAGATTTCCTAAGCACTAGTGTTTTAAGGAAGAGCTGAAAAAGAGAATCCTAATGTGATTTCTTTATAATGGGTGTGTTCCTTATCTTATCCTAGTGTCTAAACTCTTCTCCATGGCTGGACCCCCAAATAATATTCCTTTACGTGCTAAGGGGTATCTAGAGAGTGGGATAGGTTTAACAACTACCCTAACCCTAACGCGTACCCTAAACCTAACCCCTACCCTAACCCTAACACGTACCCTAATCCTAACCCGTACCCTAAACCGAGCCATAACCCTAACACTAACCCTAACCCTAACCCTAACCCATACCGTAGGCCGTACCCGCACCCCTCCCCGAACCCGTACCCTAAGCCGTACCCTAAGCCGAACCCTAAGCCTAACCCTAACCCTAGGCTACCCTTGACTGCTTCTGCCTCCAATTGATTTCCTAAGCACTAGTGTTTTAAGGAACAGCTTAAAAAGAGAATCCTAATGTGATTTCTTTATAATGGGTGTGTTCCTTATCTTATCCTAGTGTCTAAACTCTTCTCCATGGCTGCACCCCCAAATAATATTGCCTTACGTGCTAAGGGGTATCTAGAGAGTGGGATAGGTTTAATAACTACCCTAAACCTAATGCGTACTCGAACCCTAACCCCTACCCTAACACTAACACGTACCCTAATCCTAACCCGTACCCTAAACCGAGCCCTAACCCTAACACTAACACTAACCCTAACCCTAACCCATACCCTACGCCGTACCTGAACCCCTCCCCAAACCCGTACCCTAAGCCGTACCCTAAGCCTAACCCTAAGCCTAACACTAACCCTAGGCTACCCTTGACTGCTTCTGCCTCCAATAGATTTCCTAAGCACTAGTGTTTTAAGCAACAGCTTAAAAAGAGAATCCTAATGTGATTTCTTTATAATGGGTGTGTTCCTTATCTTATCCTAGTGTCTAAATTCTTCTCCATGGCTGGAACCCCAAATAATATTCCTTTACGTGCTAAGGGGTATCTAGAGAGTGGGATAGGTTTACTAACTACCCTAACCCTAACGCGTACCCTAACCCTAACCCCTACCCTAAACCTAACACGTACCCTAATCCTAACCGTACCCTAAACCGAGCCCTAACCCTAACACTAACCCTAACCCTAACCCTAACCCATACCCTACGCCGTACCCGAAACCCTCCCCGAACCCGTACCCTAAGCCGTACCCTAAGCCTAACCCTAAGCCTAACCCTAACCCTAGGCTACCCTTGACTGCTTCTGCCTCCAATAGATTTCCTAAGCACTAGTGTTTTAACGAACAGCTTAAAAAGAGAATCCTAATGTGATTTCTTTATAATGGGTGTGTTCCTTATCTTATCCTAGTGTCTAAACTCTTCTCCATGGCTGGACCCTCAAATAATATTCCTTTACGTGCTAAGGGGTATCTAGAGAGTGGGATAGGTTTAATAACTACCCTAACCCTAACGCGTACCCTAACCCTAACCCCTACCCTAACCCTAACACGTACCCTAATCCTAACCCGTACCCTAAACCGAGCCCTAACCCTAACACTAACCCTAACCCTAACCCTAACCCATACCCTACGCCGTACCCGAAACCCTCCCCGAACCCGTACCCTAAGCCGTACCCTAAGCCTAACCCTAAGCCTAACCCTAACCCTAGGCTACCCTTGACTG